>NC_030811.1:6370903-6547274 GCF_001704415.2 Capra hircus | reverse complement strand
AAGAGAGATTAAAACTTACATAGTGTTATGTTAAATGAATATCTCAGTAACACTGGAAATAAAAGATAATGCACATTGATAAAAAAGATTTATCAAAGTGATAATATATTTCATTCTTTCAAAATGTGTAAGATTATATTCCAGTTTACAATTGGATACCGTTTCAACCTCTAAGAATAAAAATAATAAGTCATTTGATAGGTCTGTAAAGGCTTTTTTAATTCAGCTTCCCGAGAAGAGCGTTTGCAAAATCTAATGTCTCAAATGACTGACTAATAACTCTTTTTTTGCAAGTCAAGCAGTTTACACTATTTTATTTTCAACAAAAACCAAAGGCAGATATATCCATAATACACAATTAAAAATTAATGGTAGATCTCTATGTGGGTTTTTAGGGAATTTTTCTAAAAGCAGTTCAGAGAATTAAAATGGTATTTCCATTAAAAATTGCTTTTATTTCTTATTATTTATTTATGTGAATAAGATTTCTCAGTGCCTGCACTGATTAAAACAAAAAATAGGAGTTGAATTGATCTGAACATTGTCTCATTCTACCAGAGAATAATAGTCACGCATGTGTTTATGAAATAAGTGGGGGAAAGTCTCACTGATTCTGAGAGATGAGATACATCTTTAAAATTAAAAAGTTTACTTTTTCAGTTATTATTTTACAAATGTTGTGACACATTTCTGTTGTTTTGATCAACTGTGTACTAACAATACTTACAGAAGAGATGTTTTACAGTCACACAATTTTTTAAATTTTCACATATATTTGTGGCAGAAATATACACAAGGTTGATGGAGATCTTCCAGCAGAAAAAACCCATTATAACAAGATACAAGTCTGCGGAGGATGCAAATGGACAGTCAAGGAGAAAAAGGAACAAGTATAAATTTTCTATTATAAAAGAGCTTGTTCATGTGTTTTTTAAACAGTTTACTGTTGGTAGCTAACTTTTATATTATTATATTATTTTTTAAAGAAAATCAACTATTTTAAATGTTAATATCTATAATGTGTTAGAATCGCATTCTTCGCAAACATTCACGTGAAAAAAAATTTTAAGTTCGGTTTAAAAGGGAACCTTCCAGTTCTCAAGGGAACACAGAGATTCAAAAAATTCTTTTACTGGATACACAAACAAAAAATGTTTAAAGGCAGTAGCTCTAGAGAAACTCATACATGAATAAATACTTGAGCATATTTTTATAAGGAAGCTCAGGACAGTGAAAAGCTAGAAACAACCCAAATATCCATAAATAGTAGATTAAAAAACAAACTATAGAATACTTATATAATGGAATAATACACGACAGTAAAATGAACAGTAAAATACAGCTACTGGCACCAACATGAGTAAACAAATGTAGAAATTCCTGACAGAATAGACAGCCTGAATCCATTTTTGTCAAGCTTGTAAGTGTGCATGCTAAGTTCCTGTCTGACTGTGCCTTGCTAAGGCCTGTAGCCCACCAGGCTCCTCTGTCCATGGAATTCTCCAGGCAAGAATACTGGAGTGGGTGGCTGTACCTTCCTCCAGGGGATCTTCCAGACCCAGGGATCAAACCTGTGTCTCTTATGTCTCATGAATTGGCAGGCAGGTTCTTTACCTCTAGCGCCACCTGGGAAGTACCTTGTCAACCTTAATAATGGATGAAATTAAAACAAATATATATATTACTTAGAGCAACAGACGTAAGTGTTAAAACTGAGGAAAAGCAAGAAAATGTTTGTCATAAGGACAGGCTAGTGAAGATACTTTCCTAAGAGGGAGGCCACGTGATCAAGAAGGAACTCACTGGAGGGGAGTGGAGAGCTTTGAAGAGCAATAAAACAAGATCTGAACGAGTAGAAAAAACTCACTATTGTAACCTTGCAGGACGCGATAAGAACCTTCCCGGGAGTAAATCATCATTCACCACTCATGTCCTTCACCTGCTTTTTGTCTATAGAAAAAAAAAAAACAACTTTAGTCAAAGGCTAAACTTAGAGAGGTGGGAAAGTGCAGAAAGGGAAACAGTCAAGCAAGACAAAATATTAATACTTTAGCCATTAAACAAAGTCAAGGATGGAGAAGGAAATGGCAACCCACTCCAGTACTCTTGCCTGGGAAATTCCAGGGACAGAGGGGCCTGGTGGGCTACAGTCCATGGGGTTACAAAGGATCAGACACGACTAAGTGACTTTCACAAAGTCAAGGATCTTTAGTTCTCCCTCAGGGACTATATATAGGATTCTGAGCCGTATCCTTTGAGCAGTTTCATAGATACTGAAACTTCCCCCCAGGTGGAAGAAGTGAACTGTATGTGGCCCACAGGCATGAAGACCCCAGACAGGTTGGAACCAGAAGGTTGATGATGCTGACTCCCCATGACCTCACCACCAACCAATCAGAAGAACACCCATGACCTGATCACACACCCCACAAACCTCCTCCCTCGCCTTGTCTTTTCTTTGTTTATGTTTTATTTTTATTTTTATTATATAAATTTATTTATTTTAATTGTAGGCTAATTACTTTACAATATTGTGGTGGTTTTGCCATACATTGACATGAATCCACCACGGGTGTACATGTGTTCCCCATCCTGAATCCCCCTCCCACCCTCCCTCCCCATACCATCCCTCTGGGTCATCCCAGTGCACTAGCCCTGAGCATCCTGTCTCATGCATCAAACCTGGACTGGCGAACCATTTCACATATGATAATATACATGTTTCAATGCCATTCTCCCAAATCACCCACCCTCGCCCTCTCCCACAGAGTTCAAAAGACTGTTCTATACATCTGTGTCTCTTTTGGTGTCTCACATATAGGGTATCGTTACCATCTTTCTAAATTTCATATATATGCTTTAGTATACTGTATTGGTGTTTTTCTTTTTGGCTTACTTCACTCTGTATAGTAGGCTCCAGTTTCATCCACCTCATCAAAACTGATTCAAATGTATTCTTTTTAGTGGCGGAGTAATATTTCATTGTGTATATGTACCACAGCTTTCTTATCCATTCATCTGCTGATGGACATCTAGGTCGCTTCCATGTCCTGGCTATTATAAACAGTGCTGCGATGAACATTGGGGTATACGTGTCTCTTTCAATTCTGGTTTCCTCAGTATGTATGCCCAGCAGTGGGATTGCTATGTCATACGGCAGTTCTATTTCCAGTTTTTAAAGGAATCTCCACACTGTTCTCCATAGTGGCTGTACTAGGTTGCATTCCCACCAACAGTGTCAGAGAGTTCCCTTTTCTCCACACCTTCTCCAGCATTTATTGATTGTAGACTTTTGGATAGCAGCCATTCTGACTGGCGTGAAATGGTACCTCATAGTGGTTTTGATTTGCATTTCTCTGATAATGAGTGGTGTTGAGCATCTTTTCATGTGTTTGTTAGCCATCTGTACGTCTTCTTTGGAGAAATGTCTGTTTAGTTCTTTGGCCCATTTTTTGATTAGGTCATTTATTTTTCTGGAATTGAGCTGCATGAGTTGCTTGTATATTTTTGAGATTAGTTGTCAGTTGCTTCATTTGCTATTATTTTCTCCCATTCTGAAGGCTGTCTTTTCGCCTTGCTTATAGTTTCCTTTGTTGTGCAAAGCCTTTTAAGTTTAATTAGGTCCCATTGGTTTATTTTTGCCTTTATTTCCAATACTCTGGGAGGTGGGTCATAGAGGATCCTGCTGTGATTTATGTTGGAGAGTGTTTTGCCTGTTTTCCTCTAGGAGTTTTATGGTTTCTGGTCTTATGTTTAGATCTTTAATCCATTTTTAGTTTATTTTTGTGTTTGGTGTTAGAAAGTGCTCTAGTTTCATTCTTTTACAAGTTGTTGACCAGTTTTCCCAGCACCACTTGTTAAAGAGATTGTCTTTTCTCCATTGTATATTCTTGCCTCTTTTGTCAAAGATAAGGAGTCCATAGGTGTGTGGATTTATCTCTGGGCTTTCTATATTGTTCCATTTATCTGTATTTCCGTCTTTGTGCCAGTACCATACTGTCTTGATGACTGTAGCTTTGTAGTAGAGCCTGAAGTTAAGCAGGTTGATTTCTCCAGTTCCATTCTTCTTTCTAAAGATTGCTTTGGCTATTCAAGGTTTTTTGTATTTCCATACAAATTGTGAAATTATTTGTTCTAGTTCTGTGAAAAATACCATTGGTAGCTTAATAGGGATTGCATTGAATCTATAGATTGCTTTGGGTAGTGTACTCATTTTCACTATATTGATTCTTCTGATCCATGAACATGGTATATTTCTCCATCTATTAGTGTCCTCTTTGATTTCTTTCATCAGTGTTTTATAGTTTTCTATATATAGGTCTTTTGTTTCTTTAGGTAGATATATTCCTCAGTATTTTTTTCTTTTCATTGCAATGGTGAATGGGATTGTTTCCTTAAATTCTCTTTCTGTTTTCTCATTGTTAGTGTATAGGAATGCAAGGGATATCTGTCTGTTAATTTTATATCCTGCAACTTTACTATATTCATTGATTAGCTCTAGTCATTTTCTGGTGGTGTCTTAGGGTTTTCTATGTAAAGGATCATGTCATCTGCAAACAGTGAGAGTTTTACTTCTTCTTTTCCAACCTGGATTCCTTTTATTTCTTTTCCTGCTTTGATTGCTGTGGCCAAAACTTCCAAAACTGTGTTGCATAGTAGTGGTGAGAGTGGGCATCTTTGTCATATTCCTGACTTTAGGGGAAATGCTTTCCATTTTTCACCATTGAGGATAATGTTTGCTGTGAGTTTGTCATATATGGCTTTTATTGTGTTGAGGTATGTCCCTTCTATTCATGCTTTCTGGAGAATTTTGTATCATAAACAGAGGTTGAAATTTGTCAAAGGCTTTTTCTGCATCTATTTAGATAATCATATGGTTTTTATCTTTCAATTTGTTAATGTGGTGTATTATGTTGATTGATTTGTAGATATTAAAGATCATGATGGTCATGATGTATGATCTTTTTAATGTGTTGTTGGATTCTGATTGCTAGAATTTTTTAAGGATTTTTGCATCTGTGTTCATCAGTGATATTGGCCTGTAGTTTTCTTTTTTTGTGGCATCTTTGTCTGGCTTTGGTATTAGGGTGATGGTGGCCTCATAGAATGAGTTTGGAAGTTTACCTTCCTCTAAAATTTTCTGGAAGAGTTTGAGTAGGATAGGTGTTAACTCTTCTCTAAATATTTGGTAGAATTCGGCTGTGAAGCTGTCTGGTCCTGGGCTTTTGTTTGCTGGAAGATTTCTGATTACAGTTTCAATTTCCATGCTTGTGATGGGTCTGTTAAGATTTTCTATTTCTTCCTGGTTCAGTTTTGGAAAGTTGTACTTTTCTAAGAATTTGTCCATTTCTTCCAAGTTGTCCATTTTATCAGCACACAGTTGCTGATAGTAGTCTCTTATGATCCTTTGTATTTCTGTGCTGTCTGTTGTGATCTCTCCATTTTAATTTCTAATTTTGTTGATTTGATTCTTCTCTCTTTGTTTCTTGATCAGTCTGGCTAATGGTTTGTCAATTTTATTGACATGGTTTATCTTCTCAAACATATCTTCTCAAAGAACCAGCTTTTGGCTTTGTTGATTTTTGCTATGGTCTCTTTTGTTTCTTTTGCATTTATTTCTGCCCTAATTTTTAAGATTTCTTTCCTTCTACTAACCCTGGGGTTCTCCATTTCTTCCTTTTCTAGTTGCTTTAGGTGTAGGGTTAGGTTATTCATTTGACTTTTTTCTTGTTTCTTGAAGTAAGCCTGTATTGCTATGAATCTTCCCCTTAGAACTGCTTTTACAGTGTCCCATAGGTTTTGGGTTGTTGTGTTTTCATTTCATTCATTTCTATGCATATTTTTATTTCTGTTTTGATTTCTTCTGTGATTTGTTGGTTATTCAGCAGCGTGTTGTTCAGCCTCCATATGTTGGAACTTTTAATAGTTTTTCTCCTGCAATTGACATCTTATCTTACTGCATTGTGGTCAGAAAAGATGCTTGGAATGATTTCAGTTTTTTTGAATTTACCAAGGCTAGATTTATGGCCCAAGATGTGATCTATCCTGGAGAAGATTCCATGTGCACTTGAGAAAAAGGTGAAATTCATTCTTTTAGGGTGAAATGTCCTATAGATATCAATTAGGTCTAACTGGTCTATTGTATCATTTAAAGTTTGTGTTTCCTTGTTAATTTTCTATTTAGTTCATCTATCCATAGGTGTGAGTAGAGTATTAAATTCTCCCACTATTATTGTGTTATTGTTCATTTCCCCTTTCATACTTGTTAGTATTTGTCTTACATATTTTGGTGCTCCTATGTTGGGTGCACATATATTTATAATTGTTATATCTTCTTCTTGGATTGATCCTTTGATCGTTATGTAGTGTCCTTGTTTGTCTGTTTTCACAGCCTTTATTTTAAAGTCTATTTTATCTGATGTAAGTATTGCTATTTCTGCTTTCTTTTGGTCTCTATTTGCATGGAATATCTATTTTCAGCACTTCACTTTCAGTCTGTATGTGTCCCTTGTTTTGAAGTGGGTCTCTTGTAGACAACATATATAGGGGTCTTGTTTTTGTATCCATTCAGCCAGTCTTTGTCTTTTGGTTGGGGCATTCAACCCATTTACGTTTAAGGTAATTATTGACAAGTATGATCCCATTGCCATTTACCTTGTTGTTTTGGGTTAGAGTTTATACACCCTTTCTGTGTTTCCTGTCTAGAGAAGATTCTTTAGCATTTGTTGGAGAGCTGGTTTAGTGGTGCTGAATTCTCTCAGCTTTTGCTTGTCTGTAAAGCTTTTGATTTCTCCTTCATATTTGAATGAGATCCTTGCTGGGTACAGTAATCTGGGCTGTAGGTTATTTTCTTTTATCACTTTAAGTATGTCCTGCCATTCCCTTCTGATCTGAAGAGTGTCTATTGAAAGATCAGCTGTTTGTTATCAGATCCTTACGGGAATCCCCTTGTGTGTTATTTGTTGTTTTTCCCTTGCTACTTTTAGTATTTGATATTTGTTAATTTGACTAATATGTGTTTTGGATTGTTTTGCCTTGGGTTTATCCTGTTTGGGACCCTCTGGCTTTCATGGGCTTGGGTGACTATTTCCTTCCCCATTTTAGGGAAGTTTTCAACTATTATCTCCTCAAGTATTTTCTCCTCAAGTATTTTCCATGGTCTTTCTTTTTGTCTTCTTCTGGGACTCCTATGATTCGAATTTGGGGGCGTTTAACATTGTCCCAGAGGTCTCTGAGATTGTCCTCATTTCTTTTCATTCTTTTTTCTTTATTCCTCTCTGCTTCATTTATTTCTACCATTCTATCTTCTACCTCACTTATCCTATCTTCTGCCTCTGTTATTCTACTGTTGGTTCCCTCCAGAGTGTTTTTTATCTCATTTATTGGATTATTCATAATATGTTAACTCTTTTTTATTTCTTCTATTAAACATTTCTTGCATCTTCTCAACCAGGCTATTTATCTGTAATTCCATTTTGTTTTCAAGATTTTGGATCATTTTCACTATCATTATTCGGAATTCTTTATCAGGTGGATTCCCTATCTCTTCCTCTTTTGTTTGGTTTGGTGGGCATTTATCCTGTTCCTTTACCTGCTAAGCATTTCTCTGCCTTTTCATCTTGTTTATATTGCTATATTTGGGGTGGCCTTTCTGTATTCTGCCAGTTTGTGGTTCCTCTTTATTGTGGATGTTCCTTGCTGTGGGTGGGGCTGGACGGGTGGCTTGTCAAGGTTTCCTGGTTAAGGAAGCTTGTGTCGGTGTTCTGGTGAGTGGAGCTGGATTTCTTCTCTCTGGAGTGCAGTGAAGTGTCCAGTAGTGAGTTTTGATATGTCAGTGGGTTTTGGTGTGACTTTGGGCAGCCTGTATATTGACGCTCAGAGCTATGTTCCTGTGTTGCTGGAGAATTTGTATGGTATGTCTTGCTCTGGAACTTGTTGGCTCTTGGGTGGTGCTTGGTTTCAGTGTAGGTATGGAGGCTTTTGATTAGCTCTTATTGATTAGCGTTCCCTGGAGTCAGGAGTTCTCTGGTGTTCTCAGGTTTGGGACTTAAGCCTCCTGCCTCTGGATTTCAGTCTTATTCTTACAGTAGCCTCAAGACTTCTCCATCTATACAGCACTGATGATAAAACATCTAGGTTAATGCTAAAGTTTCTCCACAGTGAGGGACACCCAGAGAGGTACACAGAGTTACATGGAGAAGAGGGAGGAGGGAGATACAGGTGACCAGGAGGAACAGAGCAGGGATCAAAAGGGGAGCAAGCGAGCTAGCCAGTAATCACTCCCCTATGTGCTCTCCACAGTCTGGACCCCTCGGAAATGTTCATGGAGGTATACAGAGAAGAGAAGAGGGAGAAAGGAGACAGAGGTGGCCAGGAGGATGAAAGGGGGAATCAAAAGGAGAGAGACAGATCCATCCAGTAATCAGTTTCCTAAGTGTTCTCCACAGTGCGGAACACACCAAGAGATTCACTGAGTTGGGTAGAGAAGAGAAGGGGGAGGGAGGAGTTAGAGGCAACCTGGTGGAGAAAAAGGAGAGTCAAAAGAGAGAGAGAACAATCAAGCCAGTAAGCTCACTCCCAAGTAAAAATCGGTACTGAAGATTGGGTTCTTAAAGGTACAAAATTGATAACAAATACCAAAAAGCAAAGATTAAAAATCTAGAGTAGAGGTTAGATTCTCAAAAATACAATATTTAAAAAAAAACAAAGTCACAAAAATTATAATATATTTATATGAAGTTTCATTTTAAAATAGGGTCTTTTTCTTTACAAGGTAATAGTAGGTTATAAAAATGAAAACTAAAGGAGTAATAGAATGCTCAAACTACATCACAATTGCACTCATCTCACATGCTAGTAAAGTAATGCTCAAAATTCTCCAAGCCAGGCTTCAGCAATATGTGAACCATGAACTTCCAGATATTCAAGTTGGTTTTAGAAAAGGCAGAGGAACCAGAGATCAAATTGCCAACATCTGCTGGATCATGGGAAAAGCAAGAGAGTTCCAGAAAAACATCTATTTCTGCTTTATTGACTATGCCAAAGCCTTTGACTGTGTGGATGACAATAAACTGTGGAAAATTCTGAGAGAGATGGGAATACCAGACCACCTGACCTGCCTCTTGAGAAACCTGCATGCAGGTCAGGAAGCAACAGTTAGAACTGGACGTGGAACAATAGACTGGTTCCAAATAGGAAAAGGAATACGTCAAGGCTGTATATTGTCACCCTGCTTATTTAACTTGTATGCAGAGTACATCATGAGAAACCCTGGGCTGGGGGAAGCACAAGCTGGAATCAAGATTGCCGGGAGAAATATCAATAACCTCGGATATGCAGATGATACCACCCTTATGGCAGAAAATGAAAAGGAACTAAAAAGCCTGTTGATGAAAATGAAGGAGGAGAGTGAAAAAGTTGGCTTAAAGCTCAACATTCAGAAAACTAAGATCATGGCATCTGGTCCCATCACTTCATGGAAAATAGATGGCAAAACAGTGGAAACAGTGTCAGACTTTAATTTTGGGGGCTCCACAATCACTGCAGATGGTGACTGCAGCCATGAAATTAAAAGATGCTTACTCCTCGGAAGGAAAGTTATGACCAACCTAAAGAGCATATTAAAAAGCAGAGACATTACTTTGCCAACAAAGGTCTGTCTAGTCAAGGCTATGGTTTTTCCAGGAGTCATGTTTGGATGTGAGAGTTGGACTGTGAAGAAAGCTGAGTGCTGAAGAATTGATGCTTTTGAAGTGTGGTGTTGGAGAAGACTCTTGAGAGTCCCTTGGCCTGCAAGGAGATCCAACCAGTCCATCCTAAAGGAGATCAGTCCTGGGTGTTCTTTGGAAGGACTGATGCTAAAGCTGAAACCCCAATACTTTGGCCACCTCATGAGAAGAATTGACTCATTGGAAAAGACTGGTGCTGGGAGGGATTAGGGGCAGGAGGAGAAGGGGACGACAGAGGATGAGATGGTTGGATGGCATCACCAACTCGATGGACATGAATTTGAGTGGACTCTGGGAGTCGGTGATGGACAGGGAGGCCTGGTGTGTTGCAATTCATGGGGTCGCAAAGAGTAGGACACAACTGAGCAACTGAACTGAACTGACCTGAACTGAGAGGACTTAGAAATAAAATTTTTTAAAAAAATTTGTAATTTATAAAATGATAATAGTAAAAATATATCTAGGACTTTCTCTGGAGCTGTTGCAGACAGTGTGGGGTCAGTTCACTTTCCGATAGTTCCTTGATCCGGCTTATATTTCTCAAGATCTATAGGCCCGTTCCAATGTAGTCAGTGCTAACTACAGGGTTTTAATCTATTGCACCTGTCACTTCCAAAGCAGTTCCCTCTGTTTATTTTAGCTTCTTCTGTTTGCTGGTCTCTTCAGTGCCTAATTTCCACCCTGACACAAGGGGGCAGTGGTGGTCACTTTTTTAGGCTCACTTGTTCAGTCGAGCTGTGAGGAGGGAGGAACACTGCAAACAAATATCACTGGCTGTGTGGGGAGTGCTCTCAGTGTTTCAGCCCCACCGGGTTTGCCCCCGCTCACGGCGTGGGTGCTTTCATGGTCTACACTGCTCAGGCTCTAGGTTGCTCTGCCGGGAACTGCCTGAGGTAGGCCCTGGGTTGCGTGCACTTCTCAGGTCTAAGCCACTCAGGTTCAGGTTCTCGGGTACTCCACAAAGGCGCAGACTCGGGTGGGCCTGTGTTTTGTGCCCTTCCCAGGTCCGAGCAGCTCAGGAGACCAGGTGCTTGTCGAGCATAGTCACCCCCAGTTGGGGGGAGCATCTTATCGCCTCCCCTGTCCCAGCCGCTCATTTTTCTGGGTGTACAAGGGGCGCGCCTTCTCAGGTGTGCCCTGTGTCTCTCCTGGGGAGCTGATCTCTGGCTGTGACCCTCCCAGCGGATGTCAACCGTCCAGAATCCCAAGAAGTCTTGGTTAGCAATGAAGCCTCCTTGCAGTTTGGTAGAGGATGCCTCTCTGGGGCCACAATTGCCCCCTTCTGGCTCTGGCTGCCCTTGTCTGCCTGTCTCCAGCAGGGGATGGGCTGGTCCATAGCCAGCTAGCTCTGTTCAGTCCTTTGTTCTGTGAGCGGGCCTGGCAGTGTCTTAGGTTAGGGGTTTTCGCGGGATGCTATCCCACAGTCTGGGTTGCTATCTCAAGTTACTTCCCTCAGATTGCCCTCAGGACATTCAGGCCCAGTCCTTACCCTAAGCAATGCAGCCCACACCTCCCTGTCCAGCCCCCACTTGCTAGTGGCATATGCAAACATCTGGGCTGCTTCTCCACTGGGAGTTGCCATTAGGCACATCATCTGTGGGATTTATTTATTTATTTATTTTTCCTCCCGGTTATGTTGCCCTCTGAGATTCCAAGACTCACCACAGACCCACTGGTGAGTGTTTCCTGGTGTTTGGAAACTTCTCTCTTTTTTTAAGACTCCCTTCCTGGGACGGATCTCCATCCCTACCTCTTTTGTCTCTCTTCTTATCTTTTATATTTTGTTCTACCTCCTTTTGAAGACAATGGGCTGCCTTTCTGGGTGCCTGATGTCCTCTGCCAGCATTCAGAACTTGTTTTGTGGAATTTGCTCAGCATTCAAATGTTCTTTCAATGAATTTGTGGGGGGAAAAGTGGTCTCCCCATCCTATTCCTCCACCATCTTAGGACTGCCTCATCTTGTCTTTATAAACCTTTCCTTGAAAGCCTGCAAGGAGTTTGGGTCTTTTAATCACAAGCTGCCCCAGTTTCCTTGCTTGGCATCTTGCAGTAAAACTATTCTTTCCTACTTCACCCAAACCCGTGTCTCGAGATTCAGCTCAGTACCCATGTACAGAGACCCAGTTTCAACAACACTGTGTTCTTGTATAAAAATATTATACTAGCATAAAAACACACATTCTTCCAAAATTGCTATGTATGTAATTTAATTCAATTGAAATCCCAACATTTTGAATGTAGAATTAACTAATACTTTCTCAACATTAATATTTATTAACTATTTTCTTTGGATGAAAAATGCCTGCATAATCAAATCAGTCTGGTATTGACATAAAAGACAAATCAGGGGCTTCCCTGGTGGTCCAGTGGCTAAGATACACACTTCCAATACAGGGGGTCAGGATTCAATCTCTGGCCAGGGAACTAGATCCCACAGGCCAAAACAAAGAGTTCATATGCCACACTAAAAGATCCTGCATGCTGCAGCTAAAACCGGGAGGAACCATATAAATAAATATTTTCCTTAAAAAAAGAAAACACAAACCAGTAAGTAGAATCCCAGTTAATAATGGGATTATTAAGACAAAGGCAGAAAAACAATGATTTATGTAGTAAGTGGTGCTTACCCAAAAGGGTTTCTAACTTGAAGCTGATAAAACTGAGCTCCTACCCCACACTACATAAAAACCCAAGGAAGATTAAATTCTTATCTGTAAAAAATAAGATGACAAGAATTGGGTATACTTTCTTAACCAACACATGAAGCCAGAAGTTATCCAAAATAAGATACCTTTAATATCTTATTATGATATCAAAGTTAAAGACAAAAAAACAAGATCTGAAAAAAAAATGAAATCTTAAAAATCCATATTATAAAAAAAGCTCACAGAAATCAAGGAAAATGTGCAATAAATGTGTAGATTGTTCAAGAAGAACAACAAATAGCCAATACTTATATGAAAAGATACTCAACTTCACAAATAGTCAAGGAGATAAACATCGAAACGATTTGCACAAATTAAAATGTGTTCTGTATCTACTACTGTGAAGAGTTAATAGCAAGATTAAGAAGGACAAAGGCCATTTTAATGCACTGCGGATAAAATGTAAGCAATTCCAGCCTTTTTCGGAAAGTACTCTGATTATATTTATTGCATTTTTAAATATTTATACTGTTCAGTGAGAAATCCTATTCCAAAGACTCCATCTCACAGAAATAAGAGCTCCAGTTACACAACCCAGGATCGCAGCTTTGTTTCTAGAAACAAAAACACAGGAAAAGAGGTAAAAGTTCATCAGTAGGAGCTTCCCTGGTGGCTCAGAGGTTAAGAATCCACCTGCCAATGCAGGAGACTCTGGTTTGATCCCTGGGTCAGGAAGATCCCCTGAAGGAGGAAATGGCAACCTACTCCAGTATTCTTGCCTGGAGAATTCCACAGAGGAGCCCACAGTCCATGGGGTCGCAGAGTTGGACAGAACTGAGTGACTGAGCATACAGCACAGCGATTTCATGGAAACACTATGCAGGACTAAAGAGGACTCCTGGAATGCTTAGGACTAAATACACTGACCGCACCAAGTGCTGGAGAGCATGTGGAGGACATGGTTGGGTTATAAAATGGCGCCATGGCTTTGGAAAGCACTTGGTTGCTTTCTTTAAAAGTAACCATAGACCATGATCTTTCAGCCATCTCATTCCTAGGTATTTCCCAAGAGAAAAGAAAGAATGTGTCCATAGAGACCTGTACCTCCTGACTGTTTACAGATGCTTTACCTGTGGTGGTCCAAAACCAGAAACAACCCAGATATCCATCAACAGGTGATCAGATGAAGAAACTGTGGCATATCCACACAATGGAATGTAACCTCTAAATAAAAAGAAATGAGCTACTGATACACAACAACATGGATGAATCTCAAAATCATTAGACTTAGTAAATCAACTAAACTCCAATATAAAATTTAAAATTTAAATGAAATAAAATTAATTTTTTTGTAAATCAAGTTTACTGAAAATACACCAAAAAACCCTGAATCTAATACATTATAGATCAACTATAAAGGGATAAAGGGAAGTCGCTCAGTCGTGTCTGACTCTTTGCGACCCCATGGACTGTAGCTACCAGGTTCCACCATCCATGGGATTTTCCAGGCAAGAATACTGGAGTGGGTTGCCATTTCCTTCTCCAGGAGATCTTCCCGACCCAGGGATTGAACCCGGGTCTCCCACATGGTAGGCATTGTAGGAAGACACTTTACCGTCTGAGCCACCAGGGAAGATCCTATAGCGTAAAATAAAAAGTAAAAAATTTTTTTAAAAGTTTACTGAAAACAAAACATAAAACAGCACCTGAAGCTAACACAGCATTGTAAATCAAGTATACTCCAATATAAGATAAAACTTAAATTTAAAAAGTGTTGGGAGACAGCGTGAGGAACTCCGCCCATGGCAAAGGTCATGAGGAAGAAGGCACGGTATACATAAAGGCAGGATTGAGCCTCAAGAAACACCCTGTTCCCGAGCATCTACCCCTAAAACCAGAGTCTGCCTACTTTACTGCTTTATGCTCTCACCTATACCTCTGACTTTATGGGGGGCTGTCCCCCACCACCTCTCTCAGAGAAGGAGTTAACCTACAGCTCCAGTCAATAAAAATTCCTGGGCGTGACAAGAGTGTTTCAACTTACAAACTCCTCTGAAGGTTCTCTAGCCTGCCTGAACAGGTTCATCTGGCCACATGTGATTGTTTACAGCCTCCCAACCATGAGAGGCACGAGATGCTTTAAACTTTCTAAATACAGATTCTTTTAAGAAGTTAGAAGTTATTAGTATAGTGGGTGGTTAGAAATTATACTGGTGAAGGGTTTTCATTTGTTGGGCCAATATTTGCTGCTAAGTCTCCATATTCCTTGCCCTTATACACATTATTGAACATAACTAGCATATAAGAGAAATAAGTATTAACCTTTGATATTAATCATGATAAAACTTAGGCTAAGTAAATTCCTTTCTTAATTGTAACCCACTATACCCTCACCCTATAGGAATGCAACTTTATCTGGTACCTTCGGAGGGTGGCGCCTAGTTAAAGAAAAAAATCACCCCTGGAAAAAATAAGTTTTCTGGTTGACTGACCGTTATCAGAAAGAAGGGGTCATAAAATGTTAGCAGGCCCCCTGGCCAGAAGATGATGTAAAACCCCTAAGACTTTTCTGTATACATTTATATGAAGCACCTGATTTTGATAAAGGTCAGGACTGCTGACCCCCGTGTGACTTTAAAATTTCCATTTGTCTCTATGTGTAACAAAAGGTATATACCCAAACCTGAAAATAAAGAAATCAGATCAGTTTCTGGAAAGACTGATTCCTGTGTTTTGTTCTTTCTTTCCCCTTCTGGCTGAATTCCCTTCTGGAGCGTGGATGCTCGCCAAGCCTGCTAACTTTGCCCTGGCTTCTAACACCCACGTGAGAGGGAGCCCAAGGCAGGCCACCCTCCGCTATTCAAGTAGGCGCTGGTGGCCTACGTAGGTGGTACAAACCTCTTGTCTCGAGGTTTTACTTGTATTCCATGTAAACCAAGTTATTCAGCCTCTTTTTCTCCACTAGTATTTTCCTACTATACTATTTCTTTCTAATCTCCCTCCATATCTTTAATTAAGCAATTAATTCCTAGGATGCTGACTCTGTCCCCACTTTGAATTACCCTGGATCCACCGGGGCTGGACCCTGGTCAAAAAGCAAAATCAGATTTATTGAAAAAAATCATTAGTCTGAGTGAAAGAAGTCAAACAGACAAGATGTATATGGATTGCATGATTCCACTTATACAAAACTCTAAAAAATGTATACTAATCTACATTGACAAAAAGCAAGTCAGGGGTTGCCTGGTGATGCAGGGAGAGAAGGCCCAGGAGGGAGAGATTGCCAAAGAGCACAGGGACCCTTTAGGGAGGTAATGCATATTTTCACTACTTTAATCATGTTATGGGGCTTCCCTGGTGGCTCAGCGGTACAGAATCTGCCTGCAATGCAGGAGACCTGGGTTCAATCCCTTGGTTTGGAAGCTTCCCTGGAGGAGGAAATGGCAACCCGCTCCAGTGTTCTTGCCTGGAGAATCCCATGGACAGACAAGAATGGCAGGCTACAGTCTCTAGAGTCCATGGGGTCGCAAAAAGAGTCAGACATGATTTAGCAACTAAATAACAATCGTGGTGTATATATGCCAAAACTCTGCATCCTTTAAATATGTACAGTTCATTATACATCAATTATACCTCAATAAAGATAAACAAGTACCAAGAAAAATACAAGTGAGCTTCAGTTGTTAAGACACCTGGGAACGGGTAGGTAAGTGAAGATCGATGCTGGCCAAAGGAATAACCAAGAGCTTTAGAAAGAAAAAGAAGAACAATTCTGCACTAAAAATAAAAACAAGTATGAATGTTTCACAATTGAAAATCCCCAAAACTCCCCTCACAAGAAACTTTTTAAAAGCCCCCAACATACCCCAAGATGTTCAGGTTTAATATAGTATCATACTGAGGTGATATCTGTTCATTTCTCTGTTGCTAAAGCCTCAATCTGAACCTGGTTAATTACACCATCCAATAATCCTTCTAGTTGGGTACCAGTGATTTCCTCTGACTCTTGGCACCTTCCATAACCAGCCACTAGTCCATGAATGATGAAAAATTCAATACCAGAAATAATCACTAAAAGTTTGCAGATTCTACTTTAACATCCTTCCTGCATTATTTTCTGAAACCAGGTCCTCTGACTGATCAGAAGCTGAGACAACGTGAGTCTCATCTGGTATTAAACACAGCTCTTCACTACAAAAACCAGCAAACACCTTCAGAATAAAACAAATTCTCCAAAGGGAGGAACTATAAGGGGGGTATAGATGAAACTAGATCTGATCAAGGTAAATGCTTGCTAAAAGTAGAAAAAGTAGTCTGAGGGATATGGGTGAGGTGTGTTACTCTTGACTATAGCTCTGTGTGCTTAAAAATGTCCTTTGTTGTTGTTGTTGTTCAGTTGCTAAGTCATGTCTGACTCTTTGCGACCCCATGGACTGCAGCTTGCCAGGCTTCCCTGTCCTCCACTATCTTCCAGAGTTTGCACAAGTTCATGTCCATTGAGTTGGTGATGCCATCCAACCATCTCACCCTGTGTTGCCCTCTTCTCCTCCTGCCTTCAATCTTTCCCAGCATCAGGGTCTTTTCCAATGAGTCAGTTCTTCCCATCAGTTGGCCAAAGTATTGGAGCTTCAGCTTCAGCATCAGTCCTTCCAATGAATACTTAGGGTTGATTTCCTTTAGGATTGACTGGTTGGATCTCCTTGCAGTCCAAGGGACTCTCAAGAGTCTTATCCAGCACCACAATTCGAAAGCATCAGTTCTTCAGTACTCAGCCTTCTTTCCGGTCCAATTCTTGTATCCATACATGACTATTGAAAAAAGACCATAGTTTTGACTATACAGACCTTTGTCAGCAAAGTGATGTGCTTGCTTTTTAATACGATGTCTAGGTTTGGCATAGCTTTCCTTCCAAGGAGCAAGTGTCTTTTAATTTCATGGCTGTGGTCACCGTCTGCAGTTTGAGAGCCCAAGAAAATAAAATCTGTCACTCCTACTTTTTCGCATTCAATTTGCCATGAAGTGATGGGACCAGATACCATGATCTTAGGTTTTTAATGTATTTTTAGAGTGGGATCCTTAAGTAATGCTCTTTGAAATTATAAATATTTAAAATAAAACAAAATATGTAGATAATAAAGATTAGTCAAAATTGAATGCTTCATTGATATATTGATAATGTTGGTACACACTAGAGTGATGTGTTTTGAGGACTTATTTATGCATAATTTAAGTACATTCCCTCCAAAGCGTGAATATAAACCAATTCACTCTTAAGGGTGTGATAAATGAGGGGAAGGGTGGCAGTAGAATGTAAAAATCACAGTGGTGCACATGTGACTTCCCCCCTCCTCCCACTACAATATTTATCCCCCCTCCCAAATAACAGCAATGGAGTAAGTACACCTGGGTTCACCCCCTAAAACAACACCCATCCAGGAGGCTTTAAGTTCAGCCCTCTAGGGTCTGGAACTTGGAGACTCCTGGACACCCATTTAAATGTCAGTCACCTTATCCCAGACTCTCAGCCTATTAATTAGAATTACCTCAAACTGCAAGAGGCTTAAGCAAAAGCTTACTTACTGGGCACATACTCAAATGGTCAAGGAGCAATCTGGCTTCAGACACTGCTGAATTCAGACCTTGAGCAACACCATCAGCAGTGGATTTTTTTCCCTCCTCTCAGCTCTGCCTTCCACAGGTTGTCATCATCTCAAGTCCATGGAGGAGGGGGGGTCTTGGCAGTTCCAGGAAAACCTCCCATGGGTGCAAGGTGGCTGCTACAGCTCCAACTCTACATCCTTGCAGGTTCAAGTTCAGCAACAAGTTCAAGAGCCTTCTCTGGTAGCCCCCAAGATTTATTCTGACGGGATGGACTTTGGCCATGTGCCCACTCCTGAAACAATCCCCATGGTCTGGGGGAAAAGACCTGCTTCTTAATCTAAGTTTGGGTCACAGGTCATATGCCTAGAACTGAGGATAAAGCCCCACCACGAACACACAGCCAATGAGAAAAAAAAGTGGATCCCTGAATGGAAATTTAGGGCTGCTCCTAGAAAAGGGGGACTGATGGATGTGGGGACCATCTACTCTTGGGACTGTATGCTAACAGTAACCCATTGGTTCCAAAAATGGAACAAATGTATTTCAACCAAGAATAGTAGGATAACTCAGAAAGCCTCCAGATGGTTCTCGTGTGTATCTTAGTGGAAATGTTCTTCTAACCCCACATTGAGAAACGTTGCCTTACTCAGTTCCCCACAGATATGTCCTGTTGGTCCCAATGCACACAAAACTCTACTCACAGCTGGGAAAAAATAATGCATGCCACTTACTGATTCATCTAACAAATATTTAGAAGTTATCCCCTTATCTCTCTCCACTATCACTCTTGTATACAACAACAAGAGGGTTTATTTACCATTGCAATTCATTGTTGCTGTTATCATTGCTCAGTCATTAAGTCACTTTAGACTCTTTGTGACCCCATGGACTGCAACATGCCAAACTTCCCGGTCCTTCACTATCTCCTGGAATTTGCTCAAACTCATGTCCATTGAGTTGATGATGCCATCCAACCATCCCTGCAATTCATTGTAATACAGACCAAATCGCCCATCAACAAAAGAATGGATGAACAAAATGTGCTCTATATAGTGGAACACTGTTCATCCTCAAAAAAGGAAGGACATTCTGATATAGGCTACAATATAGGTGAACCTTGAAGACATCATACTAAGTGAAATATGCTGCTACTGCTGCTGCTGCTGCTGCTGCTGCTGCTGCTGCTGCTGCTGAGTTGCTTCAGTCGTGTCCGACTCTGTGTGACCCGATAGATGGCAGCCCACCAGGCTCCGCCATCCCAGGGATTCTCCAGGCAGGAACACTGGAGTGTGTTGCCATTTCCCTCTCCAATGCATGAAAGTGAAAAGTGAAAGTGAAGTCGCTCAGTCATGTCTGACTCTTCACAACCCCATGGACTGCAGCCTACCAGGCTCCTCCATCCATGGGATTTTCCAAGCAAGAGTACTGGAGTGGGGTGCCATTGCCTTCTGCAAGTGAAATATTCTAGACACAAAAGAATAAATATTGCATAATTCCACTTGTATAAGGTGCCTCAGTTCAGGTCAATTCAGTTCAGTTGCTCAGTCATGTCTGACTCTTTGTGACCCCATGAACTGCAGCATGCCATCACCAACTCTCGGAGTCCACCCATGTCCATCGAGTTGGGCAATCTTTCCCTCAATCTTTCCCCACATCAGGGTCTTTCCAAATGAGTCAGCTCTTCGCATCAGGTGCCTGAAGTATTGGAATTTCAGCTTCAGCATTAGTCCTTCCAATAAACACCCAAGACTGATCTCCTTTAGAATGGACTGGTTGGATCTCTGTGCAGTTCAAGGGACTCTCAAGAGTCTTCTCCAACACCACAGTTCAAAAGCATCAATTCTTCAGCACTCAGCTTTCTTTATAGTCCAACTCTCACATCCATACATGACCACTGGAAAAACCATCGTTTTGACTAGACAGACCTTTGTTGGCAAAGTAATGTCTCTGCTTTTTAATATGCTCTTTAGGTTGATCATAACTTTCCTTCCAAGGAGTAAGTGTCTTTTAATTTCATGGCTGCAGTCACCATCTCCAGTGATTTTGGAGCCCAGAGAAATAAAGTCTGACACTGTTTCCACTGTTACCCCATCTATTTCCCATGAAGTGATGGGACCGGATGCCATGATCTTCGCTTTCTGAATGTTGAGCTTTAAGCCAACTTTTTCGCTCTCCTCCTTCACTTTCATCAACAGGCTCTTTAGTTCTTCTTCACTTTCTGCCATAAAGTGGTGTCATCTGCATATCTGAGGTTATTGATATTTCTCCCAGCAATCTTGATGCCAGCTTGTGCTTCCAGCCCAGGGTTTCTCATGATGTACTCTGCATAGAAGTTAAATAAGCAGGGTGACAATATACAGCCTTAATGTACTCCTTTTCCTATTTGGAACCAGTCTATTGTTCCATGTCCAGTTCTAACTGTTGCTTCCTGATCTGCATACAGGTTTCTCAAGAAGGAGGTCAGCTGGTCTGGTATTCCCATCTCTCTCAGAATTTTCCACAGTTTATTGTCATCCACACAGTCAAAGGCTTTGGCATAGTCAATAAAGCATAAATAGATGTTTTTCTGGAATTCTCTTGCTTTTTCCATGATCAGCCCCCGTGGATCCAGGGTAATTCAAAGCGGGGACAGAGTCAGCATCCTAGGAATTAATTGCTTAATTAAAGATATAGAGGTAGATTAGAAAGAAATAGTGTAGTAGGCAAATTAGTAGAGAAAAAGAGGCTGAATAACTTGGTTTACGTGGGATACCAATAAAGCTTCGAGACAAGAAGCTTGCACCACCTACGTAGGCCACCAGCGCCGCTTGAATATTGGAGGGTGCCCCGCCTTGTGCTCCCCATCACGTGGAACTTAAAAGCCAGGGCAAAATTAGCAGGCTTGGCAAGCACCCACGCTCCAGATGGGAATTCAGCCAGAAAAACGGAGAACAAGAAAGAACGACACAGGGGAATCAGTCTTTCCAGAAACTGATCCGTTTTCTTTATTTTCAGGTTTGCTTATATACCTTTTGTTACACATAGAGACAAATGGAAATTTCAGAGTCACGTGGGGGTCGGCAGTCCTGACCTTTATCAAAATCAGGTGCTTCATATAAATGTATACAAAAGGTTTTAGGGGTTTTACATCATCTTCTGGCCATGAGGCCTGCTGACATTTTATGATCCTTTCTTTCTGATAACGGTCAGTCAACCAAAAACTTATTTTCCAGGGGTGATTTTTCTTAAACCAGGCACCACCCTCCGAAGGTACCAGATGAAGCTGCATTCCTATAGGGTGAAGGTATAGTGGGTTACAATTAAGAAAGGAATTTACTTAGCCTAAGGTTAATATGATTAATCTTAAAGGTTAATACTTATTTCTTCTATATACTAGTCATATTCATTATAAAGGCAGGGAATATGGAGATTTAGCAGCAAATATTGGCCCAACAAATGAAAAACCCTTCACCAATATAATTCCTAATCAGCCCACTATACTAATAATTTCCAACTTCCTAAAAGAATCTGCCTTTAGTAAGTCTAAAACATCTCGTGCCTCTCATGGTTGGGAGGCTGTAAACAATCACATGTGGCCGGACAAACCTGTACAGGCAGACTAGATAAACTTCAGAGGAGTTCATAAGTTGAAACACTCTTGTCACGCCCAGGAAATTTTATTAACTGGAGCTGTAGGTTAACTCCTTCTCTGAGAGAGGTGATGGGGGATAGCCCCCCATAAAGTCAGAGGTGTAGGTGAGAGCATACAACAGTAAAGTGGGCAGACTCTAGTTTTGGGGGTAGATGCTCAGAAACAGGGTGTTTCCTGAGGCTCGATCCCACCTTTGCATATGCTGAAGCCTCCTTCCTCATGACCTTTGCCTTGGGCGTAGTTCCTCACTCTGGCTCCCGGCATCTCTGCCTTTTCTAAAACCAGCTTGAACAAGCTCATGGTTCACATATTGCTGAAGCCTGGCTTGGAGAATTTTAAGCATTACTTTACTAGCATGTGAGATGAGAGCAATTGTGTGATAGTTTGAACATTTTTTGGCATTACCTTTCTTTGGGATTGGAATGAAAACTGACATTTTTCAGTCCTGTGGCCACTGCTGAGTTTTCCAAATTTGCTGGCATATTGAGTGCAGCACTTTCACAGTGTCATCTTTCAGGATTTGATATAAGGTGCCTGCTGCTGCTGCTGCTGCTGCTGCTGCTGCTGCTGCTAAGTCGCTTCAGTCGTGTCCGACTCCATGCGATTCCATAGACGGCAGCCCACCAGGCTCCGCCGTCCTTGGGATTCTCCAGGCAAAAACGCTGGAGTGGGTTGCCATTTCCTTCTCCAATGCATGAAAGTGAAAAGTGAAAGGGAATTCACTCTGTTGTGTCCGACTCTTCACGACCCCATGGACTGCAGCCTACCAGGCTCCTCCGTCTATGGGATTTTCCAAGCAAGAGTACTAAGGTGCCTAGAGTAGTCAAATTCATAGAGACTAAAAACAGAATGGTGGTTACTAAGGGCTGGAGAGAGGGGGACATGGGGAGTTAGTATTTAATGGGTACAGAGCTTCCGTTTAGGATAACGAAAATCTCTGGAGATGGATGGTGGTGACGGATGCACAACAATGTGAATGTACTGATGTCACTGAAATTTACACTTTAAAATAGCCAAAATGGTAAATAATAATAATAATTAATTAATTAATAGATGTTATTAAAACAAGACATTATTAGTGAGAGCTGGAAGAGTGAGCAGAAAAAAACAGCAAAGACTTCAAATTTGGTGTTTTTCTAACAGAAATAAACTAAATAATGTAGCTAGCTTAAAGAAATAATATGGAGAAGGAAATGGCAACCCACTCCAGTGTTCTTGCCTGGAGAATCCTAGGGACGGGGGAGCCTGGTGGGCTGCTGTCTATGGGGTCGCACAGAGTTGGACACGACTGAAGTGACTTAGCAGAAGCAGCAGCTTAAAGAAATAATATAGATCATCAGTGTCATGACTTAGGAACAAAAGAGCATCAAAAAGGAACAGGAAGATTTGAAAAAGAAGAAAACACCATACCTAGAAAATGTTCAATGAAACTTAAAATTTAATAGAATAGGGAAAGCGGATTATACACAACTGAGACAGAAACTGAGTAACTTGTTGGATAATTGTGAAGAATTTAACCAGCGTGCAATGGGGAGAAAATAAAAAGATGAAAACTGAAAGATACAAACCAGGTTAGGAGATAAGGAAGTTACAGTGAGAGGATTGAACATGCGGTTAATCAAATTTCAGAAGGAAATATTAGGGAAAATTTCAGAAAGTAGATGTTCAAAGGCATAATTCAGAGAGTTTCCCAGGTTTTACAAACAAGAGTGCGACAACATTATATGGCAGCCTAGATGGGAGGGGAGTTTGGGGGAGAATGGATACATGTGTATGTATGGCTGAGTCCCTTTGCTGTGCAGCTGAAACTATCACAACATTGTTAACTGGCTATGGTGGTGGTTTTGTCACTAAGTCGTGTCTGACTGCTGTGATCCTGTGGACTGTAGCCTGTCAGGCTCCTCTGTCCATGGGATTCTCCAGGCAAGAATACTGGAGTGGGTTGCCATTTCCTTCTCCAGGGGATCTTCCCAACCCAGAAATCGAACCCAGGTCTCCTGCATTGCAGACAGATGATTTACCAACTGAGCTATGAGGGAAGCCCAAAACGTGTGTATTACCATATGTAAAATAGATGACCAATGAAAGTTCCATGCATGAAGCAGGGCACTCAAAGCCAGTGCTCTGGGACAACCCAGAGGGATGGGTGGGGAGGGAGGTAGCGGGGGTACCGTTCAGGACACATGTACACTCATGGCTGATTCATGTAGATGTATGACAAAAAAAAAACACAATATTGTAAAATAATTAGCCTCCAGTTAAAATAAATAATTTTTTTTAAAAATAAACATTTAAAGAATGTACCTCAAAAAAGAAGAAAAAGGATATCAGAAAGAAAGCCTGAACTAGAAGAAGAAAATGAGGGTTGTTTTTTTGCCTAATAAAAAATCGAGTAAATTTAAACAAATACTGAGTATATTTTTTTTTTTTCATCTAACTTGGGGGGGGGGTGGTTAAAGTAAATCAAGATAAAACTAGAATTCAAGATAAGAATATCACCTAACAAAGAGCATTCTAAAGGCAGAGTATTCTTCATGTAGAAGATAAGGATATTGGTTACCTTTAGAATTTGCTTAGTTAAGTGCTGCTGCTACTGCCGCTCAGTTGCTTCAGTCATGCCCAACTCTGTGCAACCCCATGGACGACAGCCCACCAGGCTCCCCCGTCCCAGGGATTCTCCAGGCAAGAACACTGGAGTGGGTTGCCATTTCCTTCTCCATAGTTAAGTGCACATGCTTTAAAAAAAAAGAAAGAAAGAAAGATTTCAAAGGAAACCACTAGCAAAGCAGAAATCCCCTTGAATGAGGAGTTGGTGGGGAGCTGAAGATGGAAGCAAACTAACCAGTAAATGCTGAAGGAGTTCAGAGTAGCATCTACTGGAGGAAAGGAACACTGGTTCCTAATGTCTGCTTCTTACTTCAGAAAGGAATCTTTTTTTTTTTTAATGGAGTTGGTAGTTTGCCATAAAACTTAATTGCAACCATTTTTGTTTGCTTTTCTTCAAATCTGAGGCTCCAGGACCTTCTTTGTGGAGTTTGAGGCAATGCAGCTTTATCCCACCCACTGAAATAGCTCTGAAGGGGCAAGAAATAGTAAATTAACTCTCCTACTGCAGGAAAGCCCTCCTCTCCCTGGCACCTCACAACTGTTTGCTTGGACTTACTTTTCCAGGAAGTCTTTCTCATTGAGCCAGGCAGCTAGTGGAGCAGAGGGTGGGGAAACTCCCAGGTGCTTCCCAGGTTGAGCAACAATGGACATCACCCACATCACACTGGCAAACAGCCACTGGTCCTCCTCACAGCCGAGAAAACCCCATCCCCTCCCCTGCCTCCTGCTGGAATCACTTGAAGGAATCGCAGTGAGAGGGAGGAGCCACACGCTAGGACAGACGTTCCTAACCCTAACCTTCCTGGTGCAAATGCTTGTCTCCTCTGGGAGGGGACCCTAGCTCAGATGATTGCAGTTTTAAACATGGAGGGGAAAATGGGTCTTTTATTTAAGTGCCTTCAGTGGCTTAGTCGTGTCCAACTCTCTGTGACCCCATGGACTGTAGCCCACCAGGCTCCTCTGTCCATGGAATTCTCCAGGCAAAAATACTGGAGAGGGTTGCCATTTCCTATTCCAGGGGATCTTCCTGACTCAGGGATCAAACCAGTGTCTCCTGCGTTGGCACTTTACCACTGAGCTGCCTGGGAAGCAAGCCCCTCATATATGTATGTGTATGTGTGAGTGCATGCACACGTGCTAAGTTGTTTCAGTCTTGTCCGACTCTGCAACCCTGTGGACTGCAGCCTGCCAGTCTCCGCTTTGCATGAGATTCTCCAGACAAGAATGCTGGAATGGGCTGCCATGCCCTCCTCCAGGCGATCTTCCCGACCTAGGGATTGAACCCATGTCTCTTACATCTCCTGCATTGGCAGGCAGGTTTTTTACCATTAACAACACCAGGGAAGCATATATACTTATATGTGTGTGTGTACATACATACACACACATATATACAGTTGATTATTAAAGAGCTTTTAAAATACAGAACTCTTTCCGCAAGTAAGGGAACGCTTTGTATTCTAACAAGTGATGTTCAGCTCCAGCTGAAGGGGGTTGGAGGCATCAGGGCCCTCCAGCCCGCACACCAACACTTATATCCCGACAGCCCTGAAGCAAGCTTTGGGGTGGATCTAACACCCCATGAAGCAGCTTGGAAACTACTACCCCTAAACCATCATGAAATGCAGAACTGGGTCTCAGACACCAGGTTGTGGAATCTGGATGCTGGTGCCAAGGTTAAAGGACCAATAGCCAGTGGGGAATCGGGCAGTTGACAAAACACAGTGAAAAGTAGTGATCAGAAAAGAAAAATAGAACTATTTTCTTCCTGTTTACACTCGGAATAGTTTAAACCCTTCAGTAAGTACACGTAGGCTTGGGACTAATTGCCAGATCGTGGGTCAGGGTTGTGAAGTCAGTTGCGAATATACAGTTTGGTCCCCAAGACTGAGTTGTGCAGACAGACAGATGGCTGCTGGGTTTTCCAAGTAAACAAAAGCAAGGAGAGGGAGGGAGGGAACTTGATTTCCTACGGGAAAGAAAAACAAAGATGATGAGACTTCCAAGGCTATTCACAGGGCGAGGAGAGGGAGGGTGGGGTGTGGGGGGAGGGGGGAAGGATATGGAAGAGAAGAAATGGGGGAGGGGAGGGGGGTCAGATGGAAGAGCAAGCTCCTCCCTCAGAAACTTGGAAACATCAGGGGAAGAAAAAGGAAGCTGCTGGACTCTGACAGTAAGAGATCGATTTGTGCTAGAAAAACAGCAACAAAAGAAACAAACTACGAAGTTGAGGTCTTTACCAGAATGAAATACGAAAAAAATTTCTATCTGATCTAGCCGTAAAAGGGCTGGTTTAGAAATACTACAGCACAGTGGAAACAGTGTCAAACTTTATTTTTTTGGGCTCCAAGATCACTGGAGATGGTGAGTGCAGCCATGAAATTAAAAGACACTTACTCCTTGGAAGAAAAGTTATGAGCAACGTAGATAGCATATTCAAAAGCAGAGATATTATTTTGCCAACTAAGGTCCATCTAGTCAAGGCTATGGTTTTTCCAGTGGTCATGTATGGATGTGAGAGTTGGACTATAAAGAAAGCTGAGTGCCGAAGAATTGATGCTTTTGAAGTGTGGTGTTGGAGAAGACTCTTGAGAGTCCCTTGGACTGCAAGGAGATCCAACTAGTTCATTCTGAAGGAGATCAGCCCTGGGATTTCTTTGGAAAGAATGATGCTAAAGCTGAAACTCCAGTACTTTGGCCACCTCATGCGAAGAGTTGACTCACTGGAAAAGACTCTGATGCTGGGAGGGATTGGGGGCAGGAGGAGAAGGGGACAACAGAGGATGAGATGGCTGAATGGCATCACTAACTCGGACGTGAGTCTAAGTGAACTCTAGGAGTTGGTGATGGACAGGGAGGCCTGGCGTGCTGCGATTCATGGGGTTGAAAGAGTTGGACACGACTGAGCGACTGAACTGAACTGAACTGAACTAAGCACCTTAACAGCATCTTCAACCAAGAGAGAAAAGATGCCTTCTCTCATGGGCATCCTTGGTTCTGTCCTGAAGCTCCACAGTGAGGCCGTGCCTCGCTTATCCCAGCAGCTCTGCCCCTGTCAGCACCATGTCATGAGGCAGGATTGTGCAGTGGGTAGAGGTGGGGGTGCCCAGCCAGTTCTTCTGCTATGAGTCTGCTAAAAGGTATGAATAAAACCTACCTGTCAGATATGTCATCAAGTCACAACAAAAATGCAAGCCCCCTCATTTTGGAATCAGAAAAATGTGAGAATCCCTATGCTGTCTTAATTCTCAGACCATGGCATGCCTTTTTACCCCTCAGAAGTGAAACCATGCCCCATAAGGCTGACAGAACTGTTACTCACTCAGTCGTGTCTGACTCTTTGTGACCCCATGGACTGTAACCCGCCAGGCCCCTGTCTCCATGGAATTCTCCAGGCAAGAATATTGGAGTGGCTTGCCATTTCCTTCTCCAGGGGATCTTCCTGACCCAGGGATCGAACCCATATTGCCTGCATTGGCAGGTGGCTTCTTTCACCACTGAGCCCCCAGGAAAGCCCAGGCTGACAGAAACTGGTGATCCACAGAAATCTGGGGCTCATCCTACAGGACAGCAGGTAAGGAAACAACTTATTAAAACCCCCTTCCCTTGAAAGCTGCCTTCACTGACCAAGTTCATCCTAACTGTTTTTGGCCTCTGATGAATGGGTCACTGTAGTAACAATGCTGGTCGCTCAGTCGTGTCCAACTCTTTGTGACCCCACGGACTGTAGCGCACCAGGCTCTTTTGTCCATGGAATTCTTCAGGCAAGAATACTTGAGTGGGTGGCCATTTCCTCCTCCAGGGGATCTTCCCGACCCAGAGATCGAACCCAGGTCCCCTACACGGCAGGCAGATTCTTTACCATCTGAGCCACAAGGGAAGCTTGTAGTAAAAACAGCATAAGTTGTTTTCCAGGACTTGGAGTCAGCCCCTGTCCAATTCAAGCTGGCTAAGACAGATTGGGACCACCAACCCTAAAACTCAGCCTGCACAGGGGTCCAGTGAATGACCTTCTGACATCAGAAAACTCCACCATCCGGTCATGCTAGTGCCTCCATTTTTGGACATGCATCCTGTGATGAAGCCCATAAATCAGACACGCTGGTACAGAGTGCCAGATACCTCACCTTTCCCCACTTTGAATCACCTTTCTCCACACCTAAGACCACCCTGCTTCTCTATCCCACAAAGATTTCAAGCTCCTTGCCTTCGGGAGGCACATTTGAGATTCATTCTCCCAACTCCTCACTTGGCTGTCTCATAAATAAATGTCTTCTCTGATGCAAAACTCAGCATCTTGGCATTTGGTGATGCTTGCTGCACATTGGACAAATGAATCTGGTTCCATAACAGAAATGCTTATATCTATATATTTATATTGTACATAGAAAATTTTAAAAGTAAAAAGCTTATTTGCTGGGAGCCAGCATGAGGAACTCCACCCATGGCAAAGGTCATGAGGAAGGGGGCTTGGCATACGCAAAGGCGTGATCAAGCCTCAAGAAACCCCCTGTTCCTGAGCATCTACCCACAAAACCAGAGTCTGTTTTATGCTCTCACCTACACCTCTGACTTTACGGGGGGCTCTCCCCCATAACCATTTCTCTCGGAGAAGGAATTAACTTGCAGCTCCAGTTAATAAAAATTCCTGGGTGTGACAGGAGTGTTTCAACTTACAAACTCCTCTGAAGGTTCTCTAGCCTGCCTGAGCGGGTTTGTCCGGCCACATGTGATTGTTTACAGCCTCCCAACCATGAGAGGCATGAGATGCTTTAAAACTTTCTAAATACAGACTCTTTTGAGAAGTTACAAAATTATTAGCATAGTATAGTGGGTTATTAGAAATTATATTGGTGAAGGGTTTTTTCATTTGTTGTGCCAATAATTACTGCTAATTCCCTGCCCTGGGTGTGACAAGGGTGTCTCAGGTCAAACCTCTCTGCTGACAGACTAGCTTGTGTGACAACCTCTCAACCATAAACAGCACAGAGAGTTTGGAGTATTTGGAAAGTCTTAATTAGCATAGGGCTTTTCTCATTGTTGAGTCAATGATTGCCGCCAGGCCTCCATATCCTTAGGCACCTGGGAATATATTAATCAATGTATTTGGAATATAGAAAAGGAAATATAGCAGTTTTGATATTAGCAATACTAGACTTTTTGAGTTAATGAATTTTCTCTTTTGTTATAGATCACTGTACTTTGTTATAAATCACTGTGTCCTTGCTATGTAAAAATGTAACCTTATCACTATCTTAAGACTAAATAGATCTTAAGGAGAATACTGGTGAAGGCTTTTCATTTGTTGAGCCAATATTTGCTGCTAAATCTCCATATTCCCTGCCCTTATAATGAATATAACTAGCATATAGGAAAAATAAGTGTTAACCTTTAAGATTAATCATGTTAAACCTTAGACTAAGTAAATTCCTTTCTTGATTGTAACTCCCTACACCCTCACCCTATAGGAATGCAACTTTATTTGGAGGGTGGTGCCTAGTTTAAGAAAAAACACCCTTGGAAAATATAAGGTTTTTGGTTATCAGAAAGAAAGGATCATAAAATGTCAGCAGGCCTCATGGCCAGAAGATGATGTAAAACCCATAAGATCTTTGTATAATTTTATATGAAGCACCTGATTGTGACAACGGTCAGGTCTGCTGACCTCCACATGACTCTGTATTCATCCCTATGTATAACAAAAAGTATCTAAGCAAAACTGAAAAATAAAGAAATCGGATCAGTTTCTGGAAAGACTGATTCCCCCATGTCGTTTTCTTCCCTTCTGGCTGAATTCCCATCTGGTATGTGGGTACTCACCAAGCCTGCTAATTTTGCCTGGGCTTCTAAGATCAGACCGGGGAGGCCTCAGTGCCTCCTCTCCTTCGGGAGAACGGAAAGACGCCTGTGGCCTACGTAGGTGGTGATTGGTATTCCACATAAACCAAGTTACTCAGCCTCCTTTGCTCCACTAATTTTCCAACTACACTATCCGTTTCTAACCTCTCTATATATCTGTAATTAAATGTTTTTTCCTAGGACGCCTACTCCGTCTCCCTTTCGAATTACCCTGGATCCACTGGGGCTGGACCCCGGCACTTATTGGTCATATCATTTACCATGAGAGGTGAATAACAGGTGTACGTGTGTGTGGTGTGTGTGTGTAGTGAGAGAACCAACAGCAATTACTGCAAAAAAGAAGAGAGTAAGAAAGAGATGGAGGAGACAGAGAAAAAGAAAAGAAGGAAGGGAGGAAGGGAGGAAGGAAAGAAAGTAAAAAGATGGAGGGGGAGGAAGAGGAAGGGCAGGAGGAAAGGGAGGGAGGGAAGCAATGATCTCAGTCCATGTCTCACATGGCTCCATAGAGCCCACAGATCCGTTATAGATGCTTAAAGACAATAAGTAAAAAGAGCCTAAGCTTATGATAGCTATTTTCACTTTACATTGAACAGAAGGAAATTGTCAAAAGGAGTTTTTGCACTTGGGATATAGAGCAAAACGAAAATTTAGTCTTATTCGGACCCGGTTTCCATATGATACATCAGTCAGTCAGTTCAGTCACTCAGTCTTGTCTGACTCTTTGCGACCCTATGGACTGCATCACACCAGGCCTCCCTGTCCATCACCAACTCTTGGAGCTCACTCAAACTCATGGCCATTGAGTCGGTGATGCCATCCAGCCATCTCATCCTCTGTCATCCCCTTCTCCTCCCGCCTTCCATCTTTCCCAGCATCAGGGTCTTTTCAAATGAGTCAGTTCTATTCATCAAGTGGCCAAAGTACTGGATTTTTAGCTTCAGCATCAGTCCTTCCAATGAATATTCAGGACTGATTTCCTTTAAGATGGATTGGTTGGATCTCATGCGTAATTCTCATTCAATTTCATGAGTATCGATGCACCGGGTATATTAACAAACAAAGACTACATCTTTTCCACACAAAATCAGTCTTTGGGGTTACTTCTGTTTAATCAGCACTAGGGGAAACGTGACAATACCTGTTTGCTGAATGGAAGACCCTGGAGTGGCCACAGTGGGTGAGGGTGGGGAGAAGAAAAGTGAGCTCAGGAAGCAAGTCTGTGGGACAGGGTGGTGAGGGGCCCTGGGCGACTTGGGAGGGCCATGCAGGGTCCAGGCAAGGGTCTCTGGCCGCTCACAGTACAATGACAGCCGTGGTCTTCTCCTTGGAAGGGGAGGGGGGCACTGAATTCTCCCCCAGCAGATTCCTCTCTGACCCTTCTTCATCCTGCTGAAAAAAGAAAAACAGGAAGAAAATCAATCCTTGGGAGGCAAAGGATGGGACAGAGTCAGCTCCATTTGGCAATCAGGCAAAGGAAAGAAGGAGGGAAGGAAAAGCTGATGGAAGAAGGGGAGCTAGACAAGATCTAGGCCAGAAAAGAGAGAAAGTGCGGAACTGACAACAAAGAAACGGGGGAGGCAGATGTTAACCCAGGACAAAGTGATGGGGTCACCTTCCCCAGACAGCGAAGGGCAGAGCCCAGCACAGGGAAAGGCTGAGTGAGGGGAGCATGACTTCGGCTCAGCCATGTTCCTGCCCCGCTGTCCTTCCCTAGAGCTGCGCCGGCCAGACCCGCCCTTTCCCTGCGTGATATGTGTGCTCAGTCGCTTCAGTCGTGTCTGACTCTCTGTGACCCAGTGGACCGGAGCCCACCAGGCTCCTCTGTCTTTGGGATTCTCCAGACAAGAATACTGGAGTGGGCTGCCATTTCCTCCTCCAGGGGATCTTTCTCCCTAACAGCTCACCAGGGCCCGGGAGCTCTGGCCACAGAAGCTTCGAAGACCCACGCCCAGGGAAGCCAAGGACACAATGACCTGCAGAGCACAGATAGCCAGGAGCAGAGCACGGATTCCTAGGAACAAATCCTGAAGATAAAGGAGAAAAAACAGTTACAGTTAGGAGTCAGCTCCTGTGATTCCTCTGTTACTCTCATCTTGCTAGGAGGTATCAGAGTCTGTTCAACTAACTCCTTCTCACCCAGAAGCAGACTGCATTTCCCAACCACAAGGGCAGCCAGTCTCCATCCCATTTGCTTGTCTGCAGGGTGACCTTACCACACCCTGTGAAGAGGTGGAGACTATTGCTCAGGCCCCTGGAATCTGGAATCAAAGCCTGGGAATGCTTCGATCAACAACACACAATGGAAGTGACACTAGGGCCTGGCAGCTTCCATTGCCTACATCTTAAAATGCTCACAGTGGGATGCTGCCTATTGTAACCTGGTTGCCCAAGCCACACAGAGAAGCCATTGTAGCCTCCCTGGCTGGTACTCCCCAGCTGAGCCCCCTGACATGTGAGTGCGCCATCTTGGCAGTCCAGCCAATCAAACTCCTGGATGACTTCACACCCAACTGACCCATGACTGCAACTGCCTGAGAAAACCCAAGTGAGGACTGCCTGTGTGAGCCTAGTCAACCCACAGAATGTGAGACATACTAACCAACTGCAGTGTTTAGTCACTGCATTTGGGGGCCGTGTGTTACCTGGCAGGGGATGAGTGATAGCAGTCACACACCAGGAAAGACAGAAGGGTGGCTCATGATATCCTGTCCCCTCTTTGCTCCTCATCCCCTTTGATTCAGGGAATGATCATGCCCAGAGATCTGAATGGTGTCTTCAATTTAAGTTAAAACCTCCTGAACCAACAACGTCAGGTGAGGTCCACACTCAGAGGGCCTCCGTGTCTGCCCTCTGGTGCCCCAGTCCCCCAATTTACAGCTGTGATGTGTTCTTGGGAGACTGACTCTCCTTTCTCACCACCAGCATTTGCATGTATCTTCTGCAGTTCTCCTCCTCCCACGATGAATAGGAACTTCTTCGCTGGTACCAAGAGGTGGGGGTGACAGGGACTAAGGAATCACACATGGAGCTGATGTCATAGAAGCCATCATCTTCCCAGAGCAAGCTATTCACACAGAAGACGACAGCGGCCACGGCTGTGGTGATGCCAGCCAGGGTGAGCAGACCTGATGTGCAGCCCTAGAAGAGAGAGTTTCAAGAGGCGGTCCCCCTCCATGGATGGCAGAGCCGTGGGGTCCCGGCCTCAAACCAACCTCCTCTTCCCCAGCTTCCTGGCCCGGGATAAAAACCCTTCCTACCCCTCCAGGAAAGATCTTAGGATATTTGAAACCAAAGGAGTGAAGACAGAAAAATAGAGCAGGAAAACAGACATCGTAGGGGGGCAGAGGACAAGGTGGGGCAGAGGATGCCTGACTCACCGAGAGTTTGCCCCGGTGCTTCTCGTGGACAATAGCCCCAATGCCTGCTGCAATGGCCTAGGAAGAGAAGACACCAGAAAAGCCCTCCAGTTGACCGTCTCCCATTACACTTCTTCCAACAGGCCCCAGAACAGCCAGTTTGAAGCAGGATCCAAGAGCCATGCAAAAAAACCTAGCAGACAGACAGGACTCCATTTACAACTGCCCGACTCTTCGCAGCCACGCCTTTAAGAGGAAAACGGAGGGTGGAAGGGTTTTGCCCACCCGCTAAGGCAGCCTCCTCATCACTGTTGTTCAGTCACTAAGAGGTGTCCGACTCTTTGCGACCCCATGGACAGCAGCACACCAGACTTCCCTGTCCTTCACCATCTCCTGAGCTTGCCCAAACTCTTGTCCCATTGAGTCGGTGATGCCATCCAACCATCTCATCCCACCGGCGTCCTCATAACATAAGGCATTTGGTCCCTGGGCCTGTGGTTTCCTCCCCCGATCCCTGACCCAGATCCAAAGGAACTGTCTTTCTCCTTGTCCATGACCACTTGCCTCCCAAGGAGATCACAGCCCTTCCCTCCCATCCAAGTACTAGCCAGGCCTGACCCTGCTTAACGTCCAAGGTCAGATGAAATCGGGAGTCCTCAGGATCGTATGGCCGCAGATTCATAACCCCTTTCTTACTCACCACAAACCCTGCCCACAAGGCACAGCCCGAGGCACGCAGCCAAATCCAGGGTCCCAAGTAGAGAAGCCCACCGAGGGCGCAGCTGATCGCCCCGAGCAACAGCTGGGTCACCTGCAAGAGATGGGGAAAGCCACGCCCATTCCCATGAGCCCACACGCTCCCGGCGCAGCCACCCAGCTCCCAGCTCCTGGAGAGCACAGCTGATAGCCCCAAGCAACAGCTTGGTCACCTGCAAGAGATGGGGAAAGCCACGCCCCTTCCCATGAGCCCACGCGCTCCGGGCTCAGCCCTGGATATGGCTCCCCTCTCTTGCCCTGCCTTGACTTCTCTGCTTGGATTCTGGAAGTTCTATCCGTGAAGCAGTGCATCCTGCTTCTCCCTCACCCCTCTGACTTGACAGCATTTTATCCTTCATTCTTTCCTAAATCCCAGTTTTCCTAAATACCACACCTTGTCATCCCACTTGATGCTTCCTGCTTCTTTTCTCCTCTTTTTCCCATGGGAAACCCACCATCCTGTCCAGGATGGGCCACAAAGACCTCCTTCCAGAAAGGAGTGTGGTTGGCTGACAGCCTGGGCTTCCCTGGTGGCTTAGACGGTAAGGAATCTGCCGGCAATGCAGGAGACCCAGGTTTAATCCTTGGGTCGGGAAAATCCCCTGGAGAAGGGAATGGCCACCCACTCCAGTATTCTGGCCTGGAGAATCCCATGGACAGAGGAGCCTGGTGGGCTCCAGTCCATGGGGTCGCAAAGAGTCAAACACGACTGAGCGACTTGCACACTTCACTAGCTGACAGCCTGCAGTGGTCAGCATCTTTGGGGTCCCCTCATCTTTCAAGCCAAAGGCACATTCTTTAGGGGTAGCTGCCCAGCAAGGACTAAGCAAGGTGGTGGTTCGAGGGCCATTTCCACCTAGAACGGGACTCCTGTGGTGGGCAGTCTTTGCTCCCAAGTTCCCTACTGGGCTACTACAGACCTCATCAGGGCTCCATCAAGACCTCCTCTCTCCCCCTGCCCACTCCTGCCCTTTTCACTGCATGATGTTACACCCCAGTAAACCTTTTGCACACCTAGCTCCCCACTGGGTGTCTGTTTCCTGGAGGATCTGACTATCACGGCTTCTTGGACGTCACCACCTACTTGGACATCAGCTACATGTCCTGCCAGCCTCTCAGATTCATCACATCCAAATGCCAGACCCCATCCCCCACACCGCCAGGGTCTGCCTCGCTGACTTCCAGCGCTCCAGTCTTCTGGTCACTCTCACTCCAAACCTCAGCATCCTCTCAGACTCCTTTCCTCTCTGGTACCCCAAGTCCACCCACTCCCAAGTGACCCCTTCCACCGAAGACTTGGACTCCACTCTCTCCTCCTCATTTTTGCTGTAACCTCGCAGATACTGACCCTCCATACTTCTTACCTGGACACCACCTGGCTGGGAGGCTGCCTGAAGCTCGGGTGCCTGCCCCAGAATCCCTCCATGTCCAATCCTTCCCACCATCAAAGCTGATTCAGGACGAACTCTTCAGCTAGTCACTCAAGGTTCTCAGCAATACTGGTTTATATTTCCAGTCTAATCAGCCAGGAGTCCCATTCTCTTTACTCTGACAGAACCTGCCCTATGCTTTCTGGCTTCTTTGCCTTTGTTCTAGGCATTCTCGAAACCTGAAATTCCTTTCCTCCCATCCTCCACCTCTATCTGTTAAACACATTGCTTCTCCATTCAAGGTCTGGCTCAGACGCCATCCCTTGCAGGAGGCCCTCTGCAGGAGGCCGTCCTGTCTTCCAAGCACATCACCTGTTGTTGTTGTTCAACCACTCAGTTGTGTCCAATTGTTTGCAGCCCCATGGACTGCAGCACACCAGGCTTCCCTGTCCATCACCAACTCCCAGAGCTTGCTTACAAGCTCATGTCCGTTGAGTCAGTGATACCAAACAACCATCTCATCTTCTGCCACCCTCTTCTCCTTTTGCCTTTGATCTTTCCCAGCATCAGGGTCTTTACCGATGAGCTGGCTCTTCGCATCAGGTGGCCACCTGATCTACCTTTACCTCTAGGCGTTTGTGTAGCTGCCTGACCCTTCTGAGGAATGCTGAGCACCTTGAGGTGATCATCGAGGGATTCTGGCTTCAGCCTTCCCCGCAACGTGCCTATCATATCGCCTGGCATCTGTAGGCCCTCCGTCCACATGGGTTCAAAAGCCTCCAGCGATCCTTCCACCTGCTCACCCCTACCCCTGGTTGGGGCTGCTCATACTGCACCAGAGAAACAATCCCTTACTTCTTTCCATCTCAATCTCTGTGTCGAAACTTCCAAACAAGCGGGGATACAAGTTGTGAGTTTTCATGGGGATTTTACCCACTTCCTTTCCTCACATCATATTGGAGAAGGAGTGTTACCTGCCTCTGTGTCGCCGTGCTAACCCACCTCTCCAGCCAGCCCACTCTTACCCCTAGTGCCAGCTGTCCATAGCCTATCCTGGCCTTGGCAGGACGGTGAGACAGGCGCTCCACCAGGGAACTCCCAGCTTTTAGCAGTTGTGCCAAAGCAGATTCCTGGTGGATGTGGATGTCAATGTGGGTGGGCTGGGAGAGCGTAGAGCCCACATCAACTCCATTCACAGTCAGCGTGTTCTGGGCCATCCTTCCTGCTGGGAAGATGTACAGGAGTGAGGTCTGAGAGCTGAGGAAGAAGAAAAGGAATACACAGCATGAGTGCAGGGAAAGAAAATAGTCTCCATGTCAAGTCCCGGCATGTGAGATCTCAGTTCTCTGACCAGGGATCAAACCCATGCCCCAGCCTAGAAAGTTCAGAGTCTTAACCACTGAACCACCAGGGAAGTCCCTGATCTTAATTTGGAATACAAATCTGAATCATTTGTAGAGTTTTCACCACATGTATCCTGGGATCTCTTCCCCAAATGGTCAGATACAGTTTGTCTGGGGTTTGGGATTAACAAAGAAAGGAATCTGAATTATTTTAGCAGCATGGTGTGTATATTTACACATAATACTTTTATATGGTAAAAAAAAAAAAATCAAAAGATAAGTAAGTGTATACTGCTAAAATCCTCTCTCCTATTATAATTATACCAATTATATATCTTTCTCTCATAGCCAGCTAGTTACCTTCCAGGCAGAAAAATATTACCATTTTCTAATATGCTTCCTGTGACTGTTTCAATCCACTTCTATGATTATTCCAATACTGTTAATTCTCCCATTATGACTGTGGTTGACTTTCTTTTCATGTTTAAGAGCCTTTTTCCTCTTCTTTTGTGAGCTTCCCTTTCATATCCTGACTGCCTTGTTTTATTGTTTTGTTTTGGTCTTTATAGGAGTTCTTTGTACGTTTGAAAAATTACCATCTGTGACATGACTTGCAGATAGGGCTTTAATATTTGTAATTTATTTTTGATTTAGCTTGTATTTTTATATAATCAAAATTTTCAGTCATTTTTTCATGATTTCTGGGTTATATAGCATACTTAAAAAGGACTTTGCCATGTCCAGATCATAAAATAATAATTCTTCCCTGTTTTCTTCTAAGTGCTTTTATGTTTTCAGTTTTCACATTTAAATGTTGATCTATCTGGAACTTACCTTGTAAGCTGGGGAAAAATGGATCCAAATTGTTTTTTGTGTTTTTTTAAGATGTTAAACTTCTGAAAATATATCCTGTTTATGGAATGCATCATCTTTCTCCCACTGATTTAAAATGCTCCCTGGAGCAAAAGTGAAATTCCCATAGGAAACCAAGTCTGTTTTACTCTTTAACTGGCCCATTGGTGGATCTGATGAGTCATGCACCATGACCATAAGTTTTAATTATAAATACAGAGTTTCATATTTAGCTGAGCTATTTCATTGACCCCCTCACCATGTTACTTTTCTCTTTGATGGCCACTTTTGCTAGATTACTTCTCCTTGCGTATTTTGGAATCAACTTGCCTTGTTCCAAAAGAAATCCCCTAGAAGCAATTCTCATGGTCATCCTAATGATCACTGTTTAAATCATAGCATTATTAATAACGATTCTAATAACATCAGTGAGGACGATAAATTTAAAGTCTTCCCATCTGTATTGTACAAGCTTCTCAGAGCAGCTTCATGCTTCACCTACCTGGCCTCCTGTGAAGGATACAAGTCGGGTGTCTGATGATTCTGCAGATGCGCAAGGAGGTTCAGACCTGTTCACAGACCCATCCCAGGAAGCCCAGTCAGAATTCCAGCCAGATCATCCTTGGGCTCCAGGGATAAGCATCATATTAAGGCCCAGAAAGTGGCTTAGGCTCCAGCTGCCTCCAAGTCCTCTGGGTACCACCTCTTCCCCCCTCCACCCCCCCGCAAGTCCTCTGGGTACTGCTATCTCCCCCCTCCACCCTCCTCCAAGCCTCTGGGTACCAGTACATCCCCCCTACCCCCTCCAAGTCCTCTGGGTACCACCACTTCCCCCTCCACACCCCGCTCCCAACTCCAGTCCCCAGATCAGCCTAGATTCCTGCTCTTCCTCTGAGCCAGGCCAGCCCCATGAAGGTTCCCTTTCACGCCACCCTGACTTCAGAGGCTAAGGAGCTCTTCCTCGCAGCCCTGGACCCTCCTCTCTGCCCGGCTCCTCCCTATTCCCCCTCAAGCTGGAGAGAACCGGCCAGAGCCCATGCTATACCCTGGGCCCTCCACCTTCCACCTTTCCTACCAAAAGACCTCTCACCACGAACCCTCCTTAGCCTCAGCTGCCTCACCCCTGGAATAGAGGCATGAGGCACTAGGGAGGGGCAGCTGCCCAGTTGATGTGGCCAGACATGGGCTCCCGGCCCTCCCCAGGCATTTTTCTAGGGTCCCTTCTTCTCGCTAATGTATCCCTCCCTTCCAAGCAGGTCCTAGGGGAACCAGGAACCGGGCAGAATGGCATCCTGTGAGACAGGATGGGGGCTTCGGGAACTGGTCTTGGAGCCTCCTAGAGAGAGCTGGGGGGTGGGGTCTGGCGGTGAGTGTCTCCTGGAAGGGGGGATCATCTAGGCTGTAAAGGCTCTTCTCACCTGCTGTCCTCTGGGAGCCAGCGGCCGAGCCGGGCAGAGCTGGGAGGAGCTGCCCAGAGCTGAGACCCACTGGGGGGTGGGAGAGAACAGAAGGAGGGATGGAGTGATGAGGACCTGACCTTCAGCATCTTGACTTCCCAGAAAGAAGCTGGGCCAAAGGGGCCCCTCTAGGGGGGTTTGGTCTTGAGTAGACAGTCAGGCTGGCCAGAGAAGGCAGAGAACACACACACGCATACACTCTGGCACGTCCATACCTACTCAGACAGCACACACACTGGGGGAATTCTTGATCAGAAAGCCCCTGCCCTGGTGGGGACGGGAGACAGAATGGCCTCTTAGGGTTTCCCAGGGCTGGTCAGCTCTTCCATCTCCCAGGCCACCCACCTGGCCCTTGCTCTCTCCCGGACGCCAGAGCCCAGCTTTCCCCAGAAGCTGGAAAACCTTGGAGGGGCCCTATGCTCCAGCTGGGAAGTTGCCTCATCCTTCCCTGCTGGCACTCCACCAAGTACCTCCCGCTTCTGCCTGCTCGGGTCTCCCCAGCCCTGCCCACCACTCTCCACTGCTGGTCCCTGAGGAGAGCAGGTAAGGCAGGTCCATAGCCTGGGGGGACCCTTTCCCCCAAGACCCTTCTCAGAGGAGGCCCCACCCTGCCGCCACAGGCCCTCCAGAACTTTCTGGGCAGGGAGAGAGGGAGGGACCAACCTCCCCTGCAGAGGAGGGGCCTCCAGGAAGGTACAGGAGTGGGGGGCCAGGTGCACTGATGCCAAGTCATTCCCACCTTTGGACTCCATCTCCACCCATGGCTTCATCCTTCATGCTGGGTTGGTGGGGTGGGGAGGGCAGTTAGAACAGGACTGAGGAGCCATTGGTGAGGAGAGAAGTATTTAAGGGTTGCTGGAGGGTCCCCAGACTCAGCTAGGGAACAGCTGCTTCTGGAGAAGTTCAGCAGGCAGCCAGGACTCGGTTCTGCCCAGCAGCCAGGGGGCTCCAAAGGGGAAGAGGCAGAGAGAGGAGCCAGGGGCGGGTGTACTGGGGTGGCACAAGCCTGCTGGGGGCAGAGGGGAGAAGTGAGAACTCTGGGCCAAGGCCTGGTCCAGCCCCCAAGGTGGTGGGAGGAGGATGAAGGGAAGGTCTGGGGTGAAGGGGAGGCCCCATGAACCGAGCAGTGGTCCCAGCCTCGGGAGACTCAAGCATCCTTCATGAGATGCCCCCTCAAGACAGGTCCTGGGTGCTGCTCTGTGACCCAGGGTGGTGTGGGGGGGTCTCCGCCAGCTCCTGTGGAATCCGTGCCAACCTCCTCCTGCCCACTCTTTGCCCCCAACACTCCCTTCCTCCTTGCCAGGCAGGTGTCCAGAGGCATGGAGATGGTGGACCACAGGGAAGCAGCCCCCAGGGCTCCCCAGCCTGTCTGCATCCAACTGCACTTCCATCATGAGTCGGGTCTGGCCAAGCTCCTGCTAGGCGGGTGCTCCCTGCTGCAGCCCCTCCTCCTGCCCGGGCCCCACGCCACCTCCCAGGCCCTGGGCCACCACAGGCTGCTGGTGACCTCCTGGGTGAGTAAGGCTGCCAACCGCGAGGGGCGCAGACAGGTGCCCAGGCTCCCCAGACCTGGAAGGGGAAGCCCCTCTCCCCTCGCTATGCAAGCTCCCTGCCAGCCTCACTCCGAACAGGATGCTAAGCCAGTCTTATCTTCTAACCAGAGATCAAGTTCCTGCTTTTCCCGCCACTTACCTCTCAGTGAGAGCTGTAGGTAGGGTAGGTTATGGGCTGAAGGGTGCAAAGGAGCCCCTGACCATTTAAAGTCCTAGCTGGGAGAGCCCTGAGTTCATCCTCTCCCTCCCCTCCCCTTGTCTCTCCTCCTCTCCTCTGCCTTCCCTTCCCCCCTCTTTTTCTCTCTCTTTCATGAGGTTCTAACTGTTAATACCTGGAGTGGCAGGTCTCCCCAAAGCTACCCTGAGACTTAGGCACAGAGGGTTGCTCCCGGGATCCGCGTGCTTAGGTTTCTCATCTTTCAGGTGATGCAGATCGTGCTGGGGGTGCTGAGCGGGGTCCTGGGAGGATTCCTCTACATCTTCTCCTCCACCACCCTGAGGAATTTGGGAGCTCCCATCTGGACGGGGGCTGTGGTGAGTGGGGCGGGAGGACAGCGGGAAGAATGGACCCGAGGAGAGAGAGAGGCCGCTACCATCGACCCAGCAAAATGTGGACTGTTAGCACCCGAACACAACCCCCGCTCCTCCAGGCCTATGCCCTGCTTCTACTGACAGCAACCAGCTGAGCCAAGGGCTGGGAGGGCCACGGTCACTGGTCAGCTCTCCCAGGCCGCTGCCCAGGGCCTCTCCCACCACTTCTCCCACCTTCAGCAGGAGATCAGCTGAGGATCTTGGGCGGGCTCATCTCTAGACTCTGGCACTGCTTTGAGATGGGGGAGGCAGGATGAGCCGGAGGATGTGCAAGCCAGGGGCACCTCCTGGTGGCTTCGCATGGTCCTCTGCAGGTCCTGCACACCGGGCTCTCGGGGGAGGGGGAAACCTGGACCACAGTGGTGATGTCAGCAGAAGGAGGTATGCCACCTGCAGCAGGAGATGGGGTGGCAGGTCATGGCAGGACCGAGGCACCCCGTATCCTGCCCACACTCACAGAACAACAGCAAAGTGCACATATGAAGGGAGGAGCCAAAAGTAACCATCCTCATCCACCCCATGGCAAAAACACACTGAGATGAGCTACAGCGTTGCCAGACAGGACCCTGATCCATCTTTCCTCCAGGATTGACCAGGCTTCCTGTCCTGGAAGGCCCGCTGGGCGGGAGGCTGAGCTGTTGGAATGGGCGCCCATGCCCACCCAGAGACGGCTGACCCTCATCCTGTACCGAGAGCTCCTCCAACAACCTGGACCTTCCACCCCACCACCCAGGAGCTTTTGTAAAGCCCCTGGCGCTGCCTCAAAAGAGAGAGTTTGGAGGGGGAAGGAGGGCTCACTCCTGACTTCACCATGAGCATTTGTCTGATGTCTCCTAAGTAGAGGGTCCTACAGCCTCAGGAGTTTTAATTCAGGCCTCAATACTCTCCCCATAATCTTACAGACCACAGACCTCGGGCCTGTGCGGAGTGCTGTGGGGAAGGGCCAGCTAGACGACTGCGGGAGTCATGGAGGAAAAAGGAAGCAGGCAGCTGGGGAGGAGGCAGGGGAGGGGGGGGTTGGGGGTTCTGCACAAACCCTGCGGCTTCAACCTCTCCCCAGGCTGTGCTGGCTGGAGCTGTCGCCTTCATTTACGAGAAACGAGGTGGCATCTACTGGGTGAGTTGGGGAAGGGCAAGGGTGAACACCAGGCCCAGAAGCTGGAGGCCTTCCCAAGCCTCCGGCTCCATCACACGCCCCTCCCCCATTCCCACCCCTGGCCCCAGGGTGGGTGCCAGAGAAACTGAGTCTCCAAGGTCTGTCTGTGTCTGCTCCTCACCAGGCCCTGCTGAGGACCCTGCTTGCCCTGGCAGCCTTCTCCACGGCCACTGCTGCCATCATAATTGGGGCTGGAAGATTCTATGAGTACCACTTTATTTTCTATAAGGGCATCTGTAATGTCTCCCCCTCCTGGAGGCCCACAGGGGCCCCCAGCCCCCTGAGTCCGGACCTCGAGAGGCTGCAACAGTGCACCACCTACATGAACATGCTGAAGGTAGCCGGGCGGGGACACACAGCAGCAGGTGGGGGACGGGGTGGGGGCAGTCCAACCCTGGACGGGAGGGAGGCCATCCATCAAAGAGGGTGTGACCTGTTCTGCCTTGACAAACAGACATGGCAGTGAACAAAACACAAGCAGTCCCTGCAGTTTGTGGGCAGTTACAGATCCGTGGGAAATACAAATGTCGAACTCAGAATAAATGAGCCAATAGAGCTAGTATTGCACAAATGGGACGGGGTGTGAAGGGGTTCAATGCCCGTTTAGGTCTCGGAGTTGTCAGGGAAAACAGATCACTGCCCAAGCCTGTCCCTTTCTGATGAGGAAACCGACGTGCTCTCTCCATGCTACAGCCACAGACCCCCCAACACAGGGCTCCTTCTTCATCCCACCTCCCCAACCCTGGAAGCTACAGACGTGGGGAATGGGACGAATGGGGTGGGGAGTGACCCTGTGCCATGCGGAAGGGGGACACAGACTCCACGTGGCAACAGTCACTCTGGGGGCTCACGGCTTTGGTCCTCTGTCCCCAGGCCCTGTTCATAAGCATCAATGCCATGCTGTTAGGGGTATGGGTTCTACTGCTTCTGGCATCTCTGCTGCCCCTGTGTCTGTGCTGCTGGAGAAGATACAGGCGTAAGGAGGTGAGTCCCTAAAGATTGTGTGGTGGGGGCAGCAAGGGAACAGGAATGGAGAGTGGGTGGTTTAGGGAGGAGAAAAGGGTCCTTAGAGAGTCTCAATGGGCATGATTCCTGTCTTTCTACCCCCATGGTGGCCCAGCCCAGAGAGCTCCTATCCCTGACTAAGTGGTAGCCAGTCCAAAGACCCTATGGAGCCAGGGACGTGCAGGTCCATGGTGGGACCTGGGGCTCTTTGCACGAGGCTGATGTCAGATCCGATTGACTCCAGAACTGAGCTGCCCTGGAGGAGAGCGTTTACACTGTCTCTCCCCCGTGGGCTGTCTCACCCTCTCCTTTTCCATTAGAAAAGAGACCTACCCTTGGAAGAAACTGCCAGAAGTGAGTGAGATCCAGCCCTGCCTCTCTGGAGGACTCATGCCTGGAGCTCCCACCTGGACTGGGTGTCCAAGCATCTGCCCCGTGGGAGAAGAGCCAGGCCAGGAAGAGAGGATCTGTCTGCCCCAGTGATCCTCCCGCATGGCCACAGCCACTGCCTGCTCCACCGTCTCAGCTGTTCTTGCCTATTTCCAGCTCACCTTTACCACCTGCCTGCCTCATGCCCCTCTTGAGTACTGATGATAATAAACTCCTGTATTGTTGCTCCCAGCTTCTTGCCTAGGGTATTTCTCTTGGTTGGAGGAAGACAGAGAAGAATGAGCCAACAGCAAAGTTAGGAAGATCCTCCCACTCCCAACCCCTCTCTGGGGCTAGAGTACCCATCCCTGAAAACAGTCTCTTTAAGGCTGGTACTGGGAACTCTAGGTTCAAATACCCAGGGATGGATAAAAAGAAGGGAGACTCTGAGCCCAGCTACTCACAATTCAGAGTTAAGAGGGTAAATCCTTGACCATTTGAGAGTTGGACCTTTTTTAATTTTGACTGTTTGGAAATATTAAGAATTAGATAAGATAACACTGAGATGCAATCATTTCAGAAATCTTTTTTTTATAAAGCTAGAACATCCAACAGTGTGATGAAATACAAACCTTGGATACTTGTCCCATGAAAAAAAAGGGGGGGGGGGGAGGCTTCCCTCACAGCTCAGTCGGTAAAGAATCTGCCTGCAATGCAGGAGACCAGGGTTCTATTCCAGGATCCGGGAGATCCTCTGGAGAAGGAAATGGCAATCCACTCTAGTTTTCTTGCCTGGAGAATCCCATGGATAGAGGAGCCTGGTGGGCTACAGTCCATGGGGTTGCAAGAGTTGGACATGATTTAGCAACTAAATCACTACCACCCACAAAAAAAGATACCTATAACTTCTGGATAAAATAGGAGTCATGTATTTTTAAATTCATGGCCAACCTGAATAAGCCATAATAGAAGCAGGAGCATGAATTCAGAGAACTGAGTCTTGAAACCAGCATCTGCCCATTCGGAGTCCCACAGCCACCCACACGCTCAGTGCTTCGCTTGAAGGAACGAACTCCACATCAAGTTGTACTCACTGCTGAGTTTTATTAGAGCAAAAGGATACACAGCAGTGTCAACAAGGGGAAAGAATTCTCAGAGAAAGGAAGCATGACAAATACAAAACAAAGTAAATAAAAGGAAATTATCATCTAAACACATCAAAGTAAATTAAAAAAAAAAACAAAGAGAATGTCTTAAATCTGTCAAATGGCATTAACTAAAAAGAAATTGCAACATTACATGACTCCCTCTTGTCTGCTGCTGCTGCTGCTAAGTCGCTTCAGTCATGTCCGATTCTGTGCGACCCCATAGACGGCAGCCCACCAGGCTCCTCCGTCCCTAGGATTCTCCAGGCGAGGATACTGGAGTGGGTTGCCATTTCCTTCTCCAATGCAAGCGTGCAGGCTAAGTCACTTAAGTCATGTCCAACTCTGTGTGATCCTATGGACAGCAGCCCACAAAGCTCCTCTGTCCATGGGATTCTCGAAGCAGCAATCCTGGAGTCTAGTTGAGAAAAGAACTAAAGATATTGATTATATTTAACCTTTGTCATACATGATGTTCAACATTGCAAATTTTTAGAGAAATATAAATCAAAACTACAATGAGATATCACCTCACAGTAGTCAGAACAGATATCATCAAAAAGTCTACAAATAATAAGATTTGGAGAGGGTGAGGAGAAAAGGGAACCCTCCGACACTGTTGGTGGGTATGTAAGTTGGTCCAGCCACTATGGAAAATAGTATGGAGTTTTCTTAAAAACTAAAAATAGAGCTGCCATATGACCCAGAAATCCCACTGCTGGATATACATCTGGAGAAAATTCTAATTCAAAATGATACATGTCAATAAAAAAGAAAAGCTACAGACATGCAAAATGATACATGCACCCCAATACTCATAGCACTGTTTATAGTAGCCAACACATGGAAGCAACCTAAATGTTCACTGACAGACGAATGGGTAAAGAAGATGTTGTATTTATACATATATATAATATTTTATTTATGTTTTTATATATATATGTGTGTGTGTGTGTATATAAGTATATATATATATATATATGTATATATATATACAACTGCTGCTGCTAAGTCGCTTCAGTCATGTCAGACTCTGCACGACCCCACAGATGGCAGCCCACCAGGCTCCCCCATCCCTGGGATTCTCCAGGCAAGAACACTGGAGTGGGTTGCCATTTCCTTCTCCAATACATGAAAGTGAAAATTGAAAGTGAAGTCGCTCAGTTGTGTCCAACTCTTAGCAACCCCATGGACTGCAGCCCACCAGGCTCCTCCATCCATGGGATTTTCCAGGCAAGAGTACTGGAGGGGGTGCCATTGCCTTCTTCATATATATGTCTGTGAATCTGTTTCCGTTTCATAAATAAGTTCATTTGAGTTTTTTAGATTTCACATATAAGTGATATCATATGATATTATATTTCTCAGTCTGACTGACTTCACTTAATTTGATAATCTCTAGGTCCATCCATGTTGCTGCAAATGGCATTATTCCATTTAGTTCATTATTTCATTAGTTCATGGATGGACCTAGAGATTATCATATTAAGTGAAGTCAGTCAGACTGAGAAATATAATATCATATGATATCACTTATATGTGAAATCTAAAACACCCAAATGAACTTATTTACAAAACAGAAACAGATTCACAGACATAGAAAATAAACTTAACAGTTATCAAAGGGGAAAGAGGGTGGAGAGGGATAAATTACAAGTTTGGGATTAGCAGATACAAACTACTATATATAATATGGATAAACAGCCAGGTCCTGCTATAAAGCACCTGGAATTATATTCAATATCTTGTAATAAACTATATATGTATATATATGAGTCTGCTTGCTGTACACCAGAAACTAACACAACATTATAAATCAACTAGAGTTTGATAAAAATAAAATAGACCAAAAAAAAAAAAAGAATAGAAATAATCTTACAATTTTAACTTTCAGTTTGGAGAAAAAAATCAATCAGTGAAGCAAAAAATAGAAAATGACTATAAATTAAATTATATGAGGAACTGTGATAAATATGAATGGGCAAAATAGTCCGTTTGAAGCACATAGATAGATTGTGGTTTCTTTTTTAATTCACCCATATACCATTTACAAAAACAAGGGTATGGAAAGATTGCAAGTAAGAGGATGGGGAAAAGATCTAACAATTGAATTGACACAGTGCCATTAAAATCAGACTTTCAGGCAAAGAGCATTCCTAGAGATAAAGAGGTCACTGTGGCCATTGTACAGTCAGACTCTCCTTCCTTCTCACATTGCACTCGTTCCCTCCTGGAATCAGGACCCCGTACCTTGCACTGGAGGAGCTGTCTTGTGGCTAAAAATTAAAGGCAAACAAAAATCTTGAAAAAAGCCAGGCAAAAATGACCTATTACCTATAGAGAATCCAAATGACCCTTCTCATCAGAAACCATGATGTCAAGCCAGTTCAGTTCAGTCCAGTCACTCAGTTGTGTCCGACTCTTTGCGACCCCATGAATCGCTGCACGCCAGGCCTCCCTGTCCATCACCAACTCCCGGAGTTCACTCAGACTCACGCCCATCGAGTCAGTGATGCCATCCAGCCGTCTCATCTTCTGTCATCCCCTTCTCCTCCTGCCCCCAATCCCTCCCAGCATCAAAGTCTTTTCCAATGAGTCAACTCTTCGCATGAGATGGCCAAAGTACTGGAGCTTCAGCTTTAGCATCAATCCTTCCAAAGAAATCCCAGGGCTGATCGCCTTCAGAATGGACTGGTTGGATCTCCTTGCAGTCCAAGGGACTCTCAAGAGTCTTCTCCAACACCACACTTCAAAAGCAGCAATTCTTCGGTGCTCAACCTTCTTCACAGTCCAACTCTCACATCCATATATGACTACTGGAAAAACCATAGCCTTGACTAGACGGACCTTAGTCAGCAAAGTAATGTCTCTGCTTTTGAATATGCTATCTAGGTTGCTCATAACTTTTCTTCCAAGGAGTAAGCGTCTTTTAATTTCATGGCTGCAATCACCATCTGCAGTGATTTTGGAAAGTGGCACAATATTTTTAAATTTTATATCTGTATTTATATTTGGGTTTCCCTCGTGGCTTAGATGGTAAAGAATCTGCCTGCAGTGCAGGAGACCCAGATTCGATCCCTCAGTTGGGAAGACTCCCTGGAAAAGGGAATGGCAACCCACTCCAGTATTCTTGCCTGGAGAATTCCATGGACAGAGACGCCTGGTGGGCTACAGTCCATGGGGTCACAAAGAGTTGGACACGACTGAGCAACTAACACACAATTATATTTAACATATGAACAATGTTGTGCATCAACATTTCGGTGTGAGTTAAAAAGAAGCCAGCACACAGGAGTTTGGCAGAGGGTGAGGGAGTGGTGATGATAGTCTGGTCTTTGTCCTGATCGTGGTACTGGTTACATGAATGTATTAAAATACAAAGACCCACACACAGAAAAGCAAAGATCAGTTTTATTCTCATGATAATTCATAATGATAAGGAGACAAATTTGTGGTTATTTGTCCATCCCTATCTCAACATCTCCAACTCATTTCCAGATGTGTATACACTCACTCACCAAGAGCCAGACATCCTCAAGTGTAAAGTCAGGTGGGACTTAGGAAGCATCACTTCGAACATATCTAGTGGAGGTGATGGAATTCCAGCTGAGCTATTTCAAATCCTAAAAGATGATGCTGCACTCATATGACAGCAAATATGGAAAACTCAGCAGTGGCCACAGGACTGGAAAAGGTCAGTTTTCATTCCAATTCCAAAGAAAGACAATGCCAAGAATGTTCAAAACTACCACACAATTGCACTCATCTCACACACTAGCAAAGTAATGCTCAAAATTCTCCAAGCCAGGCTTCAGCAATACGTGAACCGTGAACTTCCAGATGTTCAAGCTGGTTTTAGAAAAGGCAGAGGAACCAGAGATCAAATTGTCAACATCCATTGGATCATAAAAAAAGCGAGCAAGCTCCAGAAAAACATCTACTTCTGCCTCGTTAACTATGCCAAAGCCTTTGAGTGTGTGGATCACAATAAACTGTGGAAAATTCTTCAAGAGATGGAAATACCAGACCATCTTACCTGCCTCATGAGAAACCTGTATGCAGGTCAAGAAGAAACAGTTAGAACGGGACATGAAACAATGGACCAGTTCGAAATTGGGAAAATAGTACTTCAAAGTTGCATGTTGTCACCCTGCTTATTTAACTTGTATGCAGAGTACATCATGAGAAATGCTGGGCTGGGATGGAGCACAAGGTGGAAACAAGATTGCCGAAAGAAATGTCAATAACCTTAGACATGCAGATGACACCACCCTTATGGCAGAAAGTGAAGAACTAAAGAGCCTCTTGATGAAAGTGAAAGAGGAGAGTGAAAAAGTTGGCTTAAAGCTCAACATTCAGAAAACGAAGATCATGGCATCTGATCCCATCACTTCATGTGAAATAGATGGAGAAACAGTGAAAACAGTGTCAGACTTTATTTTGGGGGGCTCAAAAATCACTGCAGATGGTGACTGCAGCCATGAAATTAAAAGACATTGCTCCTTGGAAGAAAAACTATGACCAACCTAGGCAGCATATTAAAAAGCAGAAACATTACTCTGCCAACAAAGGTCCATCTAGTCAAAGCTATGGTTTTTCCTGTGGTCATGTATGGATGTGAGGGTTGGGCTATAAAGAAAGCTGAGCTCCAAAGAATGGATGCTTTTGAGCTGTGGTGTTGGAGAAGACTTTTGAGAGTCCCTTGGACTGCAAGGAGCTCCAACCAGTCCATTCTAAAGTTCAGTCCTGAATACTCATCGGAAGGACTCATGCTGTACCTGAAGCTCCAATACTTTGACCACCTGATGTGAAGAACTGATTCATTTGTTTTTGTTTTTGTTTTCTTGAAAAGAGGCTTTTTATTTTTATTTTATTATTTTTTAGAACTTTTTTTTTTTACTTTACAATATTGTATTGGTTTTGCCATACATTGACATGAATCTGCCATGGGTGTACATGTGTTCCCCATCCTGAACGCCCCTCCCACCTCCCTCCCCATACCATCCCTCTGGGTCATCCCAGTGCACCAGCCTCGAGCACCCTGTATCATGCGTCAAACCTGGACTGGCAATTCGTTTCACATATGATAATATACATGTTTTAATGCCATTCTCCCCATCCACCCCACCCTCGCCCTCTCCCATAGAGTCCAAAAGACTGTTCTATACATCTGTGTCTCTTTGCTGTCTCGCATATAGGGTTATCATTACCATCTTTCTAAATTCCATATATATGCATTAGTATACTGTATTGAGTGCCCGCTCCCTAAGCGCCGGCGGCTGCGAGAGCTGGCTCCCTAAGCGCGGCCGAGAGGAGCTACCCACGTCCGAGGACAGGGGCAGCGGCCTACAGTGACAGGCTGCGACGGCCCAGGAACGGGCGAGAGGTGCTACCCTGTGTACAAGGTAAGGGGCGACGGCCAAGAGGAGCTACCCTGCGTCCGAGGTCAAGGGCGGCCGAGAGGAGACACCCTGCGTCCGAGGTCAGGGCGGCGGCCAGCAGGAGCTACCCTGCGACAGAGGCCAGTGGCGGCCAGGAGAAGTCACCTCGCGCCCGAGGCCAGGGGTGGTGACCCTGAGGAGCAACCCCGAGCCGGAGGCCAGGGGAGGCAGCTGGAAGGAGCCACCCATGCCGGAGGGCAGGGCCCGCAGCTGGAAGGAGCAGCCAGAGGAACGGTGGCTGCGCAGGCGCAGGAGGGCCTACAGGAGCTATCCCACGTTGAAGGTCAGGAACGGTGGCGGTAAGGAGATACCCCTCATCCAAGGTAAGGAGCAGCGGCTGTGCTTTGCTGGAGCAGCCGTGAAGAGATACCCCCACGTCCAAGGTAAGAGAAACCCAAGTAAGATGGTAGGTGTTGCAAGGGGCATCAGAGGGCAGACACACTGCAGCCATACTCACAGAAAACTAGTCAGTCTAATCACACTAGGACCACAGCCTTGTCTAACTCAATGAAACCAAGCTATGCCTCCCGGGCAACCCAAGACGGGTGGGTCATGGTGGAGAGGTGTGACAGAATGTGGTCCACTGGAAAAGGGAATGGCAAGCCACTTCAATATTCTTGCCTTGAGAACCCCATGAACAGTATGAAAAGGCAAAATGATAGGATACCAAAAGAGGAACTCCCCAGACCAATAGGTGCCCAATATGCTACTGGAGATCAGAGGAGAAATAATTCCAGAAAGAACGAAGGGATGGAGCCAAAGCAAAAACAATACCCAGTTGTGGATGTGACTGGTGATAGAAGCAAAATCCGATGCTGTAAAGAGCAATATTGTGTAGGAACTGGAATGTCAGGTCCATGATGGAAGTGGTCAACCAAGAGATGGCAAGGGTGAACGTCGACATTCTAGGAATCAGCGAACTAAAATGGGCTGGAATGGGTGAATTTAACTCAGATCACCATTTTATCTACTACTGCGGGCAGGAATCCTACAGAAGAAATGCAGTAGCCATCATGGTCAACAAGAGTCCGAAATGCAGTACTTGGATGCAATCTCAAAAATGACAGAATGATCTCTGTTCGTCTCCAAGGCAAACCATTCAATATCACAGTTATCCAAGTCTATGCCCCAACCAGTAACGCTGAAGAAGCTGAAGCTGAACGGTTTTATGAAGACCTACAAGACCTTTTAGAACTAACACCCCAAAAAAGACGTCCTTTTCATTATAGGGGACTGGAATGCAAAAGTAGGAAGTCAAGAAACACCTGGAGGAACAGGCAAATTTGGCCTTGGAATGAAGCAGGGCAAAGACTAATAGAGTTTTGCCAAGAAAATGCACTGGTCATAGCAAACACCCTCTTCCAACAACACAAGAGAAGACTCTACACATGGACATCAACAGATGGTCAACACTGACATCAGATTGATTATATTCTTTGCAGCCAAAGATGGAGAAGATCTATATAGTCAACAAAAAGAAGACCAGGAGCTGACTGTGGCTCAGATCATGAACTCCTTATTACCAAATTCAGACTCAAATTGAAGAAAGTAGGGAAAACCACTACACCATTCAGGTATGACCTCAATCAAATCCCTTATTATTATACAGTGGAAGTGAGAAATAGATTTAAGGGCCTAGATCTGATAGATAGAGTGCCTGATGAGCTATGGAATGAGGTTCGTGACATTGTACAGGAGACAGGGATCAAGACCATCCCCATGGGAAAGAAATGCAAAAAAGCAAAATGGCTGTCTGCGGAGGCCTTACAAATAGCTGTCAAAAGAAGAGAGGTGAAAAGCAAAGGAGAAAAGGAAAGATATAAGCATCTGAATGCAGAGTTCCAAAGAATAGCAAGAAGAGATAAGAAAGCCTTCTTTAGCGATCAATGCAAAGAAATAGAGGAAAACAACAGATTGAAAAAGACTAGAGATCTCTTCAAGAAAATTAGAGATACCAAGGGAACATTTCATGCAAAGATGGGCTCGATAAATGACGGAAATGGTATGGACCTAACAGAAGCAGAAGATATTAAGAAGAGGTGGCAAGAATACACGGAAGAACTGTACAAAAAAGATCTTCACGACCCAGATAGTCATGATGATGTGATCACTCATCTAGAACCAGACATCTTGGATGTGAAGTCAAGTGGGCCTTAGAAAGCATCACTACAAACAAACCTAGTGGAGGTGATGGAATTCCAGTTGAGCTGTTTCAAATCCTGGAAGATGATGTGGTGAAAGTGCTGCACTCAATATGCCAGCCAATTTGGAAAACTCAGCAGTGGCCACAGGACTGGAAAAGGTCAGTTTTCATTCCAATCCCAAAGAAAGGCAATGCCAAAGAATGCTCAAACTATCGCACAATTGCACTCATCTCACATGCTAGCAAAGTAATGCTCAAATTCTCCAAGCCAGGCTTCAGCAATACGTGAACCATGAACTCCCTGATGTTCAAGCTGGTTTTAGAAAAGGCAGAGGAACCAGAGATCAAATTGCCAACATCTGCTGGATCATGGAAAAAGCAAGAGAGTTCCAGAAAAACATCTATTTCTGCTTTATTGACTATGCCAAAGCCTTTGAGTGTGTGGATCACAATAAACTGTGGAAAACTCTGAAAGAGATGGGAATACCAGACCACCTGATCTGCCTCTTGAGAAATCTGTATGCAGGTCAGGAAGCAACAGTGAGAACTGGACATGGAACAACAGACTGGTTCCAAAGAGGAAAAGGAGTATGTCAAGGCTGTATATTGTCACCCTGCTTATTTAACTTCTATGCAGAGCACATCATGAAAAACGCTGGACTGGAAGAAACACAAGCTGGCATCAAGATTGCCAGGAGAAATATCAATAACCTCAGATATGCAGATGACACCATCCTTATGGCAGAAAGTGAAGAGGAACTAAAAAGCTTCTTGATGAAAGTGAAAGAGGAGAGTGAAAAAGTTGGCTTAAAGCTCAACATTCAGAAAGTGAAGATCATGGCATCCGGTCCCATCACTTCATGGGAAATAGATGGGGAAACAGTGGAAACAGTGTCAGACTTTATTTTTTGGGGCTCCAAAATCACTGCAGATGGTGACTGCAGCCATGAAATTAAAAGATGCTTACTCCTTGGAAGAAAAGTTATGACCAACCTGGATAGCATATTCAAAAGCAGAGACATTACTTTACTGACTAAGGTTTGTCTAGTCAAGGCTATGGTTTTTCCTGTGGTCATGTATGGATGTGAGAGTTGGACTGTGAAGAAGGCTGAGTGCCAAAGAATTGATGCTTTTGAACTGTGGTGTTGGAGAAGACTCTTGAGAGTCCCTTGGACTGCAAGGAGATCCAACCAGTCCATTCTAAAGGAGATCAGTCCTGGGTGTTCTTTGGAATGAATGATGCTGAAGCTGAAACTTCAGTACTTGGCCACCTCATGAAAAGAGTTGACTCATTGGATAAAACTCTGATGCTGGGAGGGATTGGGGGCAGGAGGAGAAGGGGACGACAGAGGATGAGATGGCTGGATGGCATCATGGACTCGATGGACGTGAGTCTGAGTGAACTCCGGGATATGGTGATGAACAGGGAGGCCTGGCATGCTGTGATTCATGGGGTCGCAAAGAGTTGGACACGTTGAGTGACTGAACTGAACTGAACTGATACTGTATTGGTGTTTTTGTTTCTGGCTTACTTCACTCTGTATAATAGGCTCCAGTTTCATCCACCTCATTAGAACATATTCAAATGTATTTTTTTAATGGCTGTAATACTCCATTAGTTAGAACTAGACATGGAACAACAGAGTGGATCCAAATAGGAAAAGGAGTATGACAAGGCTGTATATTGTCACCCTGCTTATTTAACTTATATGCAGAGTACATCATGAGAAACGCTGGACTGGAAGAAACACAAGCTGGAATCAATTGCCAGGAAAAATATCAATAACCTCAGATATGCAGATGACACCACCCTTATGGCAGAAAGGGAAGAGGAACTAAAAAGCCTCTTGATGAAAGTGAAAGAGGAGAGCGAAAAAGTTGGCCTAAAGCTCAACATTCAGAAAACGAAGATCATGGCATCCAGTCCCATCACTTCATGGGAAATAGATGGGAAAACAGTGAAAACAGTGTCAGACTTTATTTTGGGGGGCTCCAAAATCACTGCAGATGGTGATTGCAGCCATGAAATTAAGAGACACTTACCCCTTGGAAGAAAAGTTATGACCAACCTAGATAGTATATTCAAAAGCAGAGACATTACTTTGCCAACTAAGGTCTGTCTAGTCAAGGCTATGGTTTTTCCAGTGGTCATGTATGGATGTGAGAGTTGGACTGTGAAGAAAGCTGAGTGCCAAAGAATTGATGCTTTTGAAGTGTGGTGTTGGAGAGTACTCTTGAGAGTCCCTTGGACTGCAAGGAGATCCAACCAGTCCATTCTGAAGGAGATCAGCCCTGGGTGTTCTTTGAAAGGAATGATGCTAAAGCTGAAACTCCAATACTTTGGCCACCTCATGCGAAGAGTTGACTCATTGGAAAAGACTTTGATGCTGGGAGGGATTTGGGGCAGGAAGAGAAGGGGACGACGGAGGATGAGATGGCTAGATGGCATCACTGACTCGATGGGCGTGAGTCTGGGTGAACTCCGGGAGTTGGTGATGAACAGGGAGGCCTGGTGTGCTGCCATTCATGGGGTCGCAAAGAGTCAGACACAACTGAGCGACTGAACTGAACTGAACTGACCACAGCTTTCTTATCCATTTGTCTGCTGATGGACATCTAGGTTGCTTTCATGTCCTGGCTATTATAAACAGTGCTGCGATGAACATTGGGCTACACATGTCTCTTTCAGTTCTGGTTTCCTCAGTGTGTATGCCCAGCAGTGGGACTGCTGGGTCATATGGCAGTTCTATTTCCAGTTTTTAAAGGAATCTCTACACTGTTCTCCATAGTGGTTGTACTAGGTTGCATTCCCACCAACAGTGTCAGAGAGTTCCCTTTTCTCCACACCCTCTCCAGCATTTATTACTTGTAGACTTTTGGATACCAGCCATTCTGACTGGCGTGAAATGGTACCTCACTGTGGTTTTGATTTGCATTTCTCTGATAATGAGTGATGTTGAGCATCTTTTCATGTGTTTATTAGCCATCTGTATGTCTTCTCTGGAGAGATGTCTGTTTAGCTCGTTGGCCCATTTTTTGATTAGGTCGTTTATTTTTCTGGAATTGAGCTGCAGGAGTTGCTTGTATATTTTTGAGATTAGTTGTTTGTCAGTTGCTTCATTTGCTATTATTTTCTCCCATTCTGAAGGCTGTCTTTTCACTTTGTTTATAGTTTCCTTTGTTGTGCAGAAGCTTTTAATTTTAATTAGGTCCCATTGGTTTATTTTTGCTTTTATTTCCAATATTCTGGGAGGTGGTCATAGAGGATCCTGCTGTGATTTATGTCGGAGAGTGTTTTGCCTATGTTCTCCCTAGGAGTTTTATAGTTTCTGGTCTTATGTTTAGATCTTTAATCCATTTTGAGTTTATTTTTGTGTGTGGTTTTAGAAAGTGTTCTAATTTCACTCTTTTACAAGTAGTTGACCAGTTTTCCCAGCACCACTTAGTAAAGAAATTGTCTTTTCTCCATTGTATACTCTTGCCTCTTGTCGAAGATAAGGTGTCCATAGGTGCATGGATTTATCTCTGGGCTTTCTATTTTGTTCCATTGACCTATATTTCTGTCTTTGTGCCAGTACCATACTGTCTTGATGACTGTGGCTTTGTAGTAGAGCCTGAAGTCAGGCAGGTTGATTCCTCCAGTTCCATTCTTCTTTCTCAAGATTGCTTTGGCTAGTCAAGGTTTTTTGTGTTTCCATACAAATTGTGAAATTATTTATTCTAGCTCTGTGAAAAATACCATTGGTAGCTTAATAGGGATTGCATTGAATCTATAGATTGCTTTGGATAGTATACTCATTTTCACTACATTGATTCTTCTGATTCATGAACAAGGTATATTTCTCCATCTATTAGTGTGCTCTTTGATTTCTTTCATCAGTGTTTTATAGTTTTCTATATATAGGTCTTTTGTTTCTTTAGGTAGATATATCCCTAAGTATTTTGCTCTTTTTGTTGCAATGGTGAATGAAATTGTTTCCTTAATTTCTCTCTCTCTATTTTCTCATTATTAATGTATAGGAATGCAAGGGATTTCTGTGTGTTTTTATATCCTGCAACTTTACTATATTCATTGATTAGCTCCAGTAATGGTATTTTCTGGTATTTTCTGTCTTTAGAGCTTTCTATATAGAGAATCATGTCATCTGCAAACAGTGAGAGTTTTACTTCTTCTTTTCCAATCTGGATTCCTTTTATTTCTTTTTCTGCTCTGATTGCTGTGGCTAAAACTTCCAAAACTATGTTGAATAGTAGTGGTGAGAGTGGGCACTCTTCTCTTGTTCCTGACTTTAGGGGAAATGCTTTCAATTTTTCACCATTGAGGATAATGTTTGCTGTGGGTTTGTCATATATAGCTTTTATTATGTTGAGGTATGTTTCTTCTATTCCTGCTTTCTGGAGAGTTTTTATCATAAATGGATGTTGAATTTTGTCAAAGGCTTTCTCTGTATCTATTGAGATAATCATATGGCTTTTATTTTTCAGTTTGTTAATGTGGTGTGTTACATTGATTGATTTGTGGATATTGAAGAATCCTTGCATCCCTAGGACAAAGCCCACTTGGTCATGATGTATGATCTTTTTAGAGTCCCTTGGACTGCAAGGAGATCCAACCAGTCCATTCTGAAGGAGATCAACCCTGGGATTTCTTTGGAAGGAATGATGCTAAAGCTGAAACTCCAGTACTTTGGCCACCTCATGCAAAGGGTTGACTCATTGGAAAAGACTTTGATGCTGGGAGGGATTGGGGGCAGGAGGAGAAGGGGACAACAGAGGATGAGATGGCTGGATGGCATCACCGACTCGATTGACGTGAGTTTGAGTGAACTCCTAGAGTTGGTGATGGACAGGGAGGCCTGGTGTGCTGCGATTCATGGGATCGCAAAGAGTCAGACACGACTGAGCGACTGAACTGAACTGAACTGAACTGATGATCTTTTTAATGTGTTGTTGGATTCTGATTGCTAGAATTTGTTAAGGATTTTTGCATCTATGTTCATCAGTTATATTGGCCTGTAGTTTTCTTTTTTTGTGCCATCTTTGTCAGGTTTAGGGATTAGGGTGATGGTGGCCTCATAGAATGAGTTTGGAAGTTTACCTTCCTCTGCAATTTCCTGGAAGAGTTTGAGTACGATAGGTGTTAGCTCTTCTCTACATTTTTGGTAGAATTCAGCTGTGAAGCTGTCTGGACCTGGGCTTTTGTTCGCTGGAAGATTTCCAATTACAGTTTCCATTTCTGTGCTTGTGATGGGTCTGTTAAGATTATCTATTTCTTCCTGGTTCAGTTTTGGAAAGTTGTACTTTTCTAAGAATTTGTCCATTTCTTCCAAGTTGTCCATTTTATTATATTCTTGTATTTCTGTGTTGTCTGTTGTGATCTCTCCGTTTTCATTTCTAATTTTATTGATTTGATTCTTCTCCCTTTGTTTCGTGATGAGTCTGGCTAATGGTTTATCAATTTTATTTATCCTCTCAAAGAACTAGCTTTTGGTTTTGTTGATTTTTGCTTTCGTCTCTTTTGTTTCTTTTGCATTTATTTCTGCCCTAATTTTTAAGATTTCTTTCCTTCTACTAACCCTGGGGTTCTTCGTTTCTTCCTTTTCTAGTTGCTTTAGGTGTAGAGTTAGGTTATTTATTTGATTTTTTTCTTGTTTCTTGAGGTATGCCTGTATTGCTATGAACCTTCCCTTTAGCACTGCTTTTACGGCATCCCACAGGTTTTGGGTTGTTGTGTTTTCATTTTCACTCATTTCTATTCATATTTTTATTTCTTTTTTTATTCCTTCTATGATTTGTTGGTTATTCAGCACATGTTGTTCAGCCTCCATATGTGGGAATTTTTGAGTTTTTCTCCTGTAATTGGGATCTAATCTTCCTGCATTGTGGTCAGAAAATGCTTGGGATGATTTCAATTTTTTTGAATTTACCAAGGCTAGATTTATGGTCCAGGATGTGATCTATCCTGGAGAAGGTTCTGTGTGCACTTAAGAAAAAGGTGAAATTCATTCTTTGGGGGTGAAATGTCCTATAGATAACAATTAGATCTAACTGGTCTATTGTATCATTTAAAGTTTATGTTTCCTTGTTAATTTTCTTTTTTTTTTAATTTTTATTTATTGTTTTATTTTTTAAATTTTAAAATCTTTAATTCTTACATGCGTTCCCAAACATGAACCCCCCTCCCACCTCCCTCCCCACAACATCCCTCTGGGTCATCCCCGTGCACCAGCTCCAAGCATGCTGTATCCTGCATCAGACATAGACTGGTGATTCAATTCTTACATGATAGTATACATGTTAGAATGTCATTCTCCCAAATCATCCCACCCTCTCCCTCCCTCTGAGTCCAAAAGTCCATTATACACATCTGTGTCTCTTTCCCTGTCTTGCATACAGGGTCATCATTGCCATCTTCCTAAATTCCATATATATGTGTTAGTATACTGTATTGGTGTTTTTCTTTCTGGCTTACTTCACTCTGTATAATCGGCTCCAGTTTCGTCCATCTCATCAGAACTGATTCAAATGAATTCTTTTTTACGGCTGAGTAATACTCCATTGTGTATATGTACCACAGCTTTCTTATCCATTCATCTGCTGATAAGTTGATCTATCCATAGGTGTGAGTGTGGTATTAAAGTCTCCCACTATTATTGTGTTATTGTTAATTTCCCCTTTCATACTTGTTAATATTTGTCTTACGTATTGTGGTGCTCCTATATTGGGTGCATATATATCTGTAATTGTTATATCTTCTTGGATTGATGCTTTGATCATTATGCGGTATCCTTCTTTGTCTCTTTTCACAGCCTTTATTTTATAGTCTCTTTTATCTGATATGAGTATTGCTACTCCTGCTTTCTTTTGGTCTCTATTTGCGTGGAATAACTTTTTCCAGCCCTTCATTTTCAATCTGTATGCGTCCCTTGTTTTGAGGTGGGTCTCTTGTAGACAACATATATAGGGGTCTTGTTTTTGTATCCATTCAGCCAGTCTTTGTCTTTTGGTTGGGGCATTCAACCCATTTACGTTTAAGGTGGCTCAGAGGGTAAAGCGTCTGCCTGCAATGCGGGAGACCTGCGTTCAATCCCTGGGTCAGGAAGATCCCTTGGAGAAGGAAATGGCAACCCACTCCAGTATTCTTGCCTGGAAAATCCCATGGACTGAGGAGCCTGGTAGGCTACAGACCATTGAGTCGCAAAGAGTTGGACACGACTGAGTGACTTCACTTTATGATCCCTTTGCCATTTACTTTATTGTTTTGGGTTCGAGTTTATACACACTTTTGTGTTTCCTGTCTAGAGAAGATCCTTTAGCATTTGTTGGAGAGCTGGTTTGGTGGTGCTGAATTCTCTCAGCTTTTGCTTATCTGTAAAGCTTTTGATTTCTCCTTAATATTTGAATGAGATCCTTGTTGGGTACAGTAATCTGGGCTGTAGGTTATTTTTTTTCATCACTCTAAGTATGTCCTGCCATCCCCTCCTGGCCTGAAGAGTTCCTATTGAAAGATCAGCTGTTATCCTATGGGAATCCCCTTGTGTGTTATTTGTTGTTTTCCCCTTGCTGCTTTTAATATCTGTCCTTTGTGTTTGATCTTTGTTAGTTTGATTAATATGTGTCTTGGGGTATTTTGCCTTGGGTTTATCCTGTTTGGGACTCTCTGGGTTCCTTGGACTTGGATGATTATTTCCTTCCCCATTTTAGGGAAGTTTTCAACTATTATCTCCTCAAGTATTTTCTCATGGTCTTTCTTTTTGTCTTCTTTTTCTGGAACACCTATAATTAGAATGTTGAGGTGTTTAACACTGTCCCAGAGGTCTCTGAGAATGTCCTCATTTCTTGTAATTCTTTTTTTTTTTTTTTCCCCAGGTGCCTGATGTCCTCTACCGGCATTCAGAAGTTGTTTTGTGGAATTTATTCAGCGTTCAAGTGTTCTTTTGATGAATTTATAGGGGAGAAAGTGGTCTCCCCATCCTATTCCTCTGCCATCTTAAGACCACCTCGAACTGATTCATTTGAAAAGACCCTGATGCTGGGAAAGACTGAAGGCTGGAGAAGAAGGGGACAACAGAGGATGAGATGGTTGGATGGCATCACCAACTCAATGGACATGAGTTTGAGCAAACTCCAGGAGTTAGTGAAGGACAGGGAAGCCTAGTGTGCTGCATTCCATGGGGTCACAAAGACTCAGACAGGACTGAGCAACTGAACTTAACTGAATATATTCATTCCCCTCCCCACCCCCACCCCCCTCCTCAAAACAGGAACCTGTTTAATGCAAGCCTGTGACTTTAGCTGTATTTTCAAATAAACAATATGCTTTTGAAAAAAATTTTAAACAAAAGTCAGGGCTGCCAAGATCTGATTTCCTACAGAGAAGGAAACCAAAGACCCAGGATTCTCTGAAGGTATTTGGAAGGAAGGGAGAGCAACCAAGGGGCATGGAAGAGGACCTGGGGTGAGGGTGGGGAAACCTTGGGAAGGGGTCGGTCCCAGAGACTCAGACCCGCCAGATGGAATAAACAAAGAAGACTGTCACATTTGGACAGTAAAAGACTGCTTCTGAGCAGAAGGGCAAACTGAGTTGACTTTCATTTATCTGAATGAAGAATGGAAAGAATTTACATTCAGTGGAGCCTTAAAAGGACTGAATTTAGAAACACTGTAGAAGAGAAATTCATACCATCTTTAGCTTGAGAAAGAAAGTAATCCTCCAGGGTCTCTATCTTGGATTTACTCTGCAAATATTTCTTATGACAATGTGTTTTTTTAACTTAGTGATTAAGAAGTTCAAAAATAGAATTAGAACAAGATGGAATTTAAATTCAAATGCCTGCTTCCTGCCTGCTTCCTTGGGCCTCCCAGGTGGTGCTAGTGGTAAAGAACCCGCCTGCTAATATAGGAGACGAGATGTAAGAGATGCAGGTTCGATCTCTGGGTCGGGAAGATCTCCGGGAGGGGGACATGGCAACCCACTCCAGTATTCTTGCCTGGAGAGACCCAAGGACAGAGGAGCCTGGTGGGCTACAGCCCATAGGGTCCCAAAAAGTTGGACATGACTGAAACAACTTAGCACGCATGAACATCTGCTTCCTACCAGAATTCCCTGACAACCTGCTTGATGTAACTGACCCCGCCACCTAGTGGCTACAAACAGTGTTCTTCAGAAGAAACTGGAAAAGAAAAAATTAATTTTTTTCACACAATTCTTTAAAAATTGCCAATGCATTATTGACCAAACATCTACTAATACTTCCCATGTTGCAGACACTGTGGGTCCTGGGAAGGGAATTGTAAATAGTGGGACAATCCTCTGCCTCGCCAAAACCCAAGTGACCTTGAGGAATAAGGGCCAAAGGCCATGCTATCCTCCCCCTCCCCCTGCAAGCATGCCCCCACCACCCGCTCTGCTTGAGTCAATTGATTAGATTGATTAGATTGATTAGATTCATTCAATGACATTCCCCCAGAACCAGAATTACAATGCAGATGGGAGAGTTCCTACTGCTCCACTGTCTCCAGCCAGCTGTCTCCTTACCCCACCTCATGTGCTCCAGGGACACACAGTTCAGGAACCAGAGATCACGGTTCTGGGCTGGAGTCAGCACCCCCTCCCAGCCCACCCAGCCTGGAGCATCCAAGAGGTGTTAGCCTGACCTGCCCAACCCTGGCACAGTGGGACGCGCATCTGCCCATCCACTGGGAAGACCTTCCACGCTCACAAGAGTAGTGGGGAAACAGTCCATGAAAAATCTCTTGTTAGAAACAGACTCCCCAGTAGAGGGTCCCCAGAAATGGCTTCTCCCTCCCCCCCTCACCCAGCCAAATCTGGTGTTGCAGAGGAACCTGGCTGCAGTGGAAGCAGTGTGACCCAGACCCCAAGGTGGACACCTCGAGAGCTCAGCTCCAGCCTCTAACACATTCTGGATACCCTAAGCACAAAAGACAAGAAGGATTTCTTGAACAGGACCCCAAAAGCACCATCCATAAAAGAAAAGACTGGTACATTTGACTGCATTAAAATTAGAAAGTTCTGACCCTCAAAAATAAAGAAAACTTAGATAAGCCTTATAACATGATAAAACATTTGTCGGCATGCATAATTAACAAAGGACCAGTATCCAGAATGTATCACATTGAACCATATGAAACTGTCACTTTGGGTAGGTCAAAAATGGTCAAATACCAGCACCTTCAAATGATTCAGTCTAACGTGTGTGTGCATTTTCAGTTGCTTCAGGTGTGTCCGACTCTTTGAGACCCCATGGACTGTAGCCCACCAGGCTCCTCTGTCCATGGGATTTTCCAGGTAAGAGTACTGGAGTGGGTTGCCATTTCCTCCTTCACGAGATCTTCCTGATCCAGGGATCAAAGCCTGGTCTCTTCCATCTCCTGCATTGTACTGCAAATTTGAAAGTCACTAAAACAGTAAATCTTAAGAGTTTTCATCAGGAGAAAAATTTTTTTACTCAACTCAATCTAATTCCTAGGGCGATGCCAGTTCACTTTGCCTATGCAGAATAGAGTGAGACTTTCCCGTCACTCCATTCCCAGGGAAAGACAACTGCAGGATGACAGGTGACATCGAATTCCTTTAGGGCTTCAAACTCTTTAGATTAGTCTTGCCCGTGATTCTGGGCATGATGTTTTCTGCCTGGAGGAACATGGGATGAATTTGGATGGTGAGAACAGAAAATATGGAAACTAATTAGGTTCTGCCCTAGAGATTTATGAGCCTTTTTCCTAACAGCACGTGGCCAGATCTGAAGACAAAAATAGAGAGGTGCTTCAAGTTTACTCTTCCAGTTTACTCAAGTGAGCAAAAATTATACTCACTTCTGACCTCTGTGAGCAATAGAAACTCGTTCCAGCTTTCCGATGTTTTCAGAAGAGAACCGTGGCTCACCGTGGAAAGGCCTTACCATCAGCTGAGACCATCCAGGAGAGACTGGATGTCGTGTGTCTCCATGACCCCAGTGACTTTGCAGGGCCAGGCCCAGGAGTGGGTCGACTCCCATCCCCTACCCCAGCCTCACAGTCCCTTCCTTTTTTTTAATTTACTTTTTGACTGTGCTGAGTCTTCATTGCTATGTGGACTCTCTAGTTTTGGGGATCAGGGGCTACTCTGTAGTTCTGGCATGCAGGCATCTCATTGCAGTGACTTCTCTTGTTGCAGAGTACGGGCTCTAGGGTGCATGGGCTTCAGCAACTTTGACACGTGGGCTCAGTAGTTGCGGTGCACACACTCCTTGGCATACGGGATCTTCCTGGACCAGGAATCAAACTGGTTTTCCCTTGCACTGCAAAGTGGACTCTTAACCACTAGACCACCAGGGAAGCTCCTGAACAGTCCTTTCTTTAAATTCTCTTCCTTGCACCCCCCGCCCATGAGAATGCCATCTGTCTCCCAACAGGGCCCTATCTGACACACTGAGTTTTCCTTCTCTTCAACTCTACTCTTCTCTGACCCTGCCATCATCTTCATCCTCTGTCCAAACATAGACTCTGCCATGTGATGGTTATGAGCTAAGCACTCGGGGAGCAGGGGCAGAAGTCAGAGGAGAGTCCCCCCATGTCTGAGACCATGAGGAGTAGGCTGGCTGGATCAGTGTCAGGCAGGGCCATGGCCTGGGAAGGAAGATGGTCAAGGGGGCCTCACAGAGTCTAAAGGTAGCGAGGATAAGGCGGGGAAATGGGGTGGAAATGCTCCTAGCAGAGGGTGGTTCACAGAGAAGAGGGAGAGGACCACAGGGTGCTGAGTGCTGCAGGGACTGAGGTGGGGGCGATCACTGCCATGGGAACGGGAGACCCAACAAAGCCCTTGTACCCCAGCAGGGGGTCTCTAGAGGACTTGGACAAGACTGGAATGGAGGCAAGGGCCCTTCCATGTGGAAAGGTTGTCTGGCGAAGACAGATCAGAGGAGGCAAGTTTGGGAGCAGGGAGGCACACCTACTGCAGGAGTCTAGGTGACATGTACGTGACTCAGTGGGAAAGAATCCGCCTGCCAATGCAGCAGACTCAAGTTCAATCCCTGGGTCAGGAAGGTTCCCCTGGAGAGAAATGGCAACCCACTCCAGTATTCTTGCCTGGGAAATCCCAAGGACAGAGGAGCCTGGTGGCTGCAGTCCACGGGGTCGTAGATAGTCAGATTCAATTTAGGGACTAAACAACAACAAGGGAAACAGCAGGAAGAGTAAAGAGCAGTCGATGAATGGGGGAGCTGCTCGGGAACAGAACTGGCCAGTGGGCTGTGGGGCAGGGAGTACTGAGAGGTCAAGAAGCCCAGGGCTGGCAGCCCATCAGACACCCAGCTGGAGTGGAAGGGGCATTCCCATGAGAAGGGAGCCATAGGTCTGGAGCTCCAAATAGTCTGGACTAAAAATAGGCACTTAAAAATCTTCTATTTTTTCCTTTTCTGGCCTCATTGAGCCACTTGTGGGATCTTAGTTCCCAACCAGGGATTGACGCAGACCCTCAGCAGTGAAAGAGCAGAGTCCTAACCACCAGACCATCAGGGACTTGCCTTAACAATCATCTTAAAGACACAGGAGGGATGGCATGGCTTCTCTACAGCTAAGTTGCATGTAGAGAAGCAGACCCGTGATCAATAATTATAAGGCTGAACACTTCTTTAGCACTGGCTACATGCCCGGCACTATACCAAGTATGTTATGGAAATGAATACCTTTACCTCACTTATTATAATCCTCACAGCAACCCTCTGAGGCACTGACTAGTGTTATCCTCATTTTGCAAACAGAAAACTAAGGCTTAGAGAAGGTACATAACTCGTCAAAGGGCACACAGCCAGAAAAACATCATAACAAATAGTTGCATCCAGAAAGTCCGACTCCTGACCCAGGACTTTTTGTTAATCATTTCACTGAATGAGCACCTCAGCTGCTCGATCTACACTCGAGCTTTTTGTTTTTTTCTTCATGTTGTTTACACCCAATAACCTGTTCTTAAAGATAAAATGAGAATCCACTGCCCTTTGTCTGCCAGCTCTGAGCTCTTCAGAACAATCTGTATGTGTTCCTGAGAGAGCCTTGACTTTGCCCCCACCCACTAAAGAGAAAGCAAACCGGGAGAAGCAATGCTTTGACTAACGCAGAATTATCTCCTAACTCTATTCCAGATGATTTGCATTTCAAATCAAGTCACCAGCTGTTTGGAAAATTCAGTCTGGGGATATGGCTTTCGAATTGAGAGGTAAAAATGAGAATCCAGGTCTGAAGATTCCCATTTCAAACATTTTATTGGCTCCTCCTTGTCTCCAGGATAAAGTCCACATCTGGCCTCCGCCCACCTCTTTGGCATTTTTACTGGCTGTGCCAACTGCTCCCTCAACAAGACAAACAACATCGCTGTGTAAAGTAGCTGTCTGCCCCTAAACATGACCAAGGGAGCTTCTGCCTTTCCCCCTAATATCTTACTGCAAACATTTTCAAACATAACATGTAGAAAATCCATTCAATTCTCCAGGCAAGAATACTGGAGTGGGTTGCCATTCCCTTCTCCAGGGGATCTCTCTGACCCAGGGATCGAACCTACATATCCTGTATTGCAGGCAGATTCTTTACCATCTGAGCCACCAGGGAAGCCCACAGAGAAGCAGGTGGGGGGGTGGGGGCGGGGGGGGAGATGGGTAATTAACATGCATCCATTACCTAGACTCTACAGTTATAATTTTGCCAATATGTACTTGATCACATCACATACCTGTCTATCTCTCCCTCTCTTTATGCATTTTATTTTTAATGCATTTTACGGCAAGCCGTAGATGTCCGTTCCCATCGCCCTAGACACTTCAGCACACTTGAACTATCATGAACTAGCACTCCGTATTTGTTTTCAGTTCTTCCCGCCTCTTTGAGGTAGAAGAGCCAAGATCTTGCTTCTTTGAGCAAGTTGTCAGAGCCCCAAGGCTGAGAAGCTCTTTCTACCCTGAGTGCTCACAAATCTCCAAAGCCTTGAAGGCTACAAAAAACACTGGTACATAGGCTCCTACAGTTCTCGAGAAGCCCTGGACTGTGTCCACAGCAAAGGCAGCCTGCTAATAGTCCTGAGTGCCCATGCGGGGCAGAGCCACCCAGCTCCTGCCCTGAGAAGCCGGCACCTTCCTGGGGGAGGGGAAGGGGAGAGAGGGACAGGGAACTCCTCCGACTTCCATGAGTATGCAGCCTTGTCACATGTGGACCACCAGGCCATCCTTCTGGTTGAGGGATGGTTGAACCACTGAAGAGGGTCCTTCCTCATCCAGAACAGGATCCAGAGTTGTCAGAGGAAGCCTCCAGGGCGTGGAATCTGGGTTTATCCTGGACAGATTCCAATAGCTTGACACCAGATTTAAATACCTGTTATGTGCAAAAGTCTTTACCAAAGAAGTTAATTTCTCCAACTTAGTCTCTACCTTCCAGGATAAGTTAAAATGTTATCGAGGTGGTAAAAGATTATCCTGGAGATGCTCTATTTGTTTGAAGATTTTTTAAGTCTATGTGAGCAAGTGTCTGCATCCTAGCAGTGGGTCTTTTTTCCCATACACCCATCCTGGCCTGGACACAAAAGTCCCTTTCCTGAGACACACGTGGAAGGACTGCCCACACAAATAAAGAGGCTCAGCTTATACCTCTGTAAGGAGGGTGCCCACCTGCCCTGCCTCTTGCAGGACTGGATACCAGGGAACAGGGATGGCTGCAGGTTTGGGAGCCGGAGAGTGCTAGGTCACTTCAACTCTGCCAGGGTCCAGGCCCGGTGGATCCAGGGTAATTCGAAGCAGGGACAGAGTCAGCGTCCTAGGAATTAATTGCTTAGTTAAAGATATAGAGGGAGATTAGAAAGAAATAGCGTAGTAGGAAAATTAGTGGAGCAAAAGAGGCTGAATAACTTGGTTTACATGGGATACCAATAAAACTCCAAGACAAGGAGTTTGCTGAGTATCCACGCTCCAGATGGGAACTCAGCCAGAAGGGGAAAGAAAGAACAAAACACAGGAATCAGTCTTTCCAGAAACTGATCCGATTTCTTTATTTTTTAGGTTTGCTTATATGCCTTTTGTTACACATAGAGACAAATGGAAATTTTAAAGTCACGCAGGGGTCAGCAGTCCTGACCTTTATCAAAATCAGGCGTTTCACATAAAAGTATACATAAAGGTCTTAGGGGTTTTACATCATCTTCTGGCCATGAGGCCTGCTGACATTTTATGATCCTTTCTTTCTGATAATGGTCAGTTAACCAGAAAACTTATTTTTTCCAAGGGTGTTTTTTCTTAAACCAGGCGCCACCCTCTGAAGGTACCAGTAAAGTTGCATTCCTGTTGGGTGAGGGTGTAGTGGGTTACAACTAAGAAAGGAATTTATTTAACCTAAGGTTAGCATGATTAATCTTAAAGGTTAATACTTTTTCTCCTATATGCTAGTTATATTCATTATAAGGGCATGGAATATGGAGATTTAGCAGTGTTATGCCCTAGTTGCGAAATCTCCCAATGACCACCAGAGAGCCAATATCCGATGCAAAAGCAAGAGAGTTTTTATTACCAAGTTCGAGCTGGGGCTCCCACCATTACTGACACAGCGGCTAAGGAGAGGAGCCCTGAACTCTGGGTTACATTGCTTATATAGGGTATTCTTGTGCGAAAAATTTGAAAAATGGGAGTTTCCGGGTTGGGAGACATCTAATTGGTTACCTTCTGTGGAAGGGTTAGGTGTTGGGTTCTGATTGGTTCCCATTTCCCAGGCTTAATTCAAATTTCCTGGGCAGGTCATAAGTCCTGAACGTAAAGTTGGGAGATCCTGATCTGGGATCTGATTGGCTCGCAGGTGGTGGGGTGAGGTCAGGGGATTTCCAAAGACTCTTTCCTCAGAACTCTAAAATGGAGTCTTTTTTAACAAAATGGGGTGGCTTAGGTTCTTCAGCAGCAAACATCAGCCCAACAAATGAAAACCCTTCACCAATGTTTCCCTTAAGATCTATTTAGTCTTAAGATAGTGATAAAGTTACATTTTTACATAGCAAGGACACAGTGATTTATAACAAAGTACAGTGATCTATAACAAAAGAGAAAATCATTAACTCAAAAAGTCTAGCATTGCTAACATCAAAAACTACCATATTTCCTTTTCTATATTCCAAATGCATTAACATATTCCCAGGTGCCTAAAGATATGGAGGCCTGGCAGCAATCATTGACTCAACAATGAGAAAAGCCCTATGCTAATTAAGATTTTCAAAATACTCCAAACTCTCTGTGCTCTTTATGGTTGAGAGGTAGTAAACAATCATGTGCATAGTGGCAGGAGTGTGGATAATCCTGTCACACAAGCTAGTCTGCCAGCAGAGAGGTTTGACCTGAGACACCCTTGTCACGCCCAGGAATTTTTATTGACTGGAGCTGCAAGTTTACTCCTTCTCTGAGAGAACCGGTGGGGAACAGCCCCCCATAAAGTCAGAGGTGTAGGTGAGAGCATGAAACAGTAAAGTAGGTAGACTCTGGTTTTGGGGGTAGATGCTCGGGAACAGGGGGTTTCCTGAGGCTCTAGCCCACCTTTGCATATGCCGAAGGCTCCTTCCTCATGACCTTTGCCATGAGCAGAGTTCCTCATGCTGGCTCCCGGCACAACTCTGTGCAACAACATGCACTGTAGCCCGCCAGGCTCTCTGTCCATGGGATTCTCCAGGCAAGAATACTGGAGTGGGTTGCCATGCCTTCTTCCAGGGGATCTTCCCGACCCAGGGATGGAACCCATGTATCTTAATGTCTCCTGCATTGTTGAGTGGGTTCTTCACCTGGGAAGACCTTGGGAGGCAGAGAGACCCCAGTGCAAATCCCAGTTCTGCCACTGACCCGCGGTGTGTCCTCAGGGACAAGGCCTGTTTGCAGGGCCACCTCTGGGGTTACTTGAGGCCTTGCACAGAGTCCCTGGCACAACGGCACCTGGGCCTGGGTGAATGGTGGGCCTGATGGAAGTATTCACTCCTTAGTGAAACCCAGAAGCTTCCACAGTAACATGGAAGAGAATTCCCTCACTGCAGAGAGGAGCTGGGCAGCAGCCCCAGTTTGCCCTGCTGAGTGTCACTCCTCTGGGTCCCCAGACTGCACCTTCTTTTAATGAGCATGCCCGGCCTCACCCTCAAAACCTGTGAAACAAAACTCTACCAAGCAGAGAACAAATCAAAGGGATAGCAAGAATGGAGCACTGCGCGGGGGGACTGGGCTTGTGGATCCAGCAGAGCCAGGGCTGGAGAAGCCTTTCTCGCTGTGTCCTCTCCCCATCCCTCCCCTGAGAGCTTGATTTTCTGTCTGTTAATCCGAGCTCTGCTGGGACCCCGTTCATCCCTCCAGTGATGTGGATAATGTATGATAATAGATGTTTCTTTATCTTGCTGTTTATAAAATCCTACAGCTTCCAGCAGGAAAATGGAGGAGAGGAGAAGCATCAGCCAGGGAGCAGCTTCAGTGGGGGAGAAGCCTGTCAAGGGCGTCTGCATTTCAGGTGCTGGCTGCAGACTGGAGTGTGGGCTCCCAATAGCCCCGGGGGGCTTCCTGTGGCTTCCAGCACTAATGTCAGAGGCTCAGAGTGGCCTCTCCGATCTTGCTCCTTCAGCCCCCAATCTCCCTCCAGACCCAGGGTCTGTCAACATTGCAAGTGGGCTTCCCCGAGGGGCTCAGAGGTAAAGAATCCACCTGCAATTCAGGAAATGCAGCAGAAGTCGCAAGTTTGATCCCTGGGTCTGGAAGACGCGCTGGAGAAGGAAATGGCAACCCACTCCAGTATTCTTGCCTGGAAAAGCCCCTGAACAGAGGAACCTAGCGGGATATAGTCCATGGGGTCACAAAGAGTTGGACATGACCTAGCAACTGAGCAGCAGCATTTGCTTAGAGAGAAATAAGCCTTTGTCCAGCACTCCAGGAAATGCGGAGTTGTATATGAAGAATGAGACTGAGACTTCCTTGGTGGTCCAATGGTTGAGACTCTAAGCTTCCAATGCAGAGGGCGTGGGCTAGATGCAGCACAGCCAAAAATAAAATTCAAAAAAATAAAGAGAGAGAGAAAGAGACGTAAGAAGAATGGAACTAAAAGAGCATTGATCAGTGTAAGAAATGGGCCTCCCAGATGGTGTTAGTGGTAATGAGTCTGCCTGCAATGCAGGAAACATGGATTTGATCACTGGGTCAGGAAGATTCCCTGGAGTAGGAAATGGCAAACCACTCCAATATTTTTGCCTGGAAAATTCCATGGACAGAGGAGCCTGGCAGGCTACCGTTCATGGAGTCAAAAAGAGTCAGATGCAACTGAGCACACAATAGTAAGAAATAGGAGTCAGCATGGGTTAAGCCTAGAGCCAGACATCTGAGACTTTGGCCTCAATTAACTGTTACATTTTTACTGCTGTCACCAGTCTTTCTGGAGCTTCTCCTGACCCCTGATGTGGATCCCTCTGCAATTCAGCCTCATGCCTCTGTCTTATCAACTCTGTTCGTCTATTGATACCATCAATGGGCTAGCCTGACTGCCCTCCACCCTGTGTCCCTGTCCTACCCACCCCTCTTTGGCCTCCTAAAGTGAAGTCGCCCAGCTGTGTCCAACTCTTTGCCACCTCATGGACTATAGCCTACCAGGCTCCTCTGTCTGTGGGGTTTTCCAAGCAAGTATACTGGAGTGGGTTGCCATTTCCTTCTCCAGGAGATCTTCCTGACCCAGGGATTGAACCCAGGTCTCCAGTGTTGTAGGCAGACGCTTTACAGTCTGAGCCACCAGGGAAATCTAGCCTCCTAAAGCCAGGTCTAAATCTTGTCCTTATACAGATCAGAGCAGCTACAGAAATTGCAGAGTCTGATATAAAATGAAAATGCAGGATCCCTTTTCAGAAGTTAAGAACTTCAAGACAGCTCTTGCTGCAGAGCATTAAATGGAGGGCGGGGGACCCCTGAGTGTGGGGCCTGGGAGACCACACAGGCTGCATGCCACTGAAGCCCAAGCTGATTCACACCACACTCAGCTGTCCTTGCTCCAAGAAACCCACCCTAGACTCCATCAGTGTGGTCATATTTATAGTAACCTGGCTGAAGGGTAACATCAGAGGGAAAAGTTTCTGCACAGCAGAAGAAACAATCAACAAAATAAAAAGGCAACTTATAGAACAGGAGTTGCAAAAGCTGTAGTTTTCCCAGTGGTCATGGATGGATGTGAGAGTGGGACCATAAAGAAGGCTAAGCACTGAAGAATTGATGCTTTCGAACTGTGGTGTTGGAGAAGACTCTTGAAAGTCCTGTGAACAGCAAGAAAATCAAACCAGTTAAGCCTAAAGGAAATCAGCTCTGAATATGCATCAGAAGGACTGATGCTGAAGTCGAAGCTCCAATACTTTGGTCACCTGATGCGAAGAGCTGATTCATTAGGAAAGACCCTGATGCTGGGAAAGATTGAGGGCAAGAGGAGAAGGGGACGACAGAGGATGAGACGGTTGGATAGCATCACTGACTCAATGGACATGAGTTTGAGCAAACTCCAGGAGATGGTGAAGGACAGGAAAGCCTGAAGTGCTGCAGTCCATGGGTCGCAAAGGGTCAGACACGACTGAGCAACTGAACAACATGTTTCTCCAGCTGAAGATCTCCCAATAGTTTTCTTCATATTTTTCTTTTAATTGTAGCATATCCTTGAAGGTTGAGGCACGGATGACAGTCCACCTTACAGTCAGGCTTCCAAGAATAATCTATTCATGAGAATAATAATGGGTTAACAGCATGTATTTCCATTTTCCTGTCCAGGGATCATGACCAATATGGTATTATCCCTCCCCTGTGCAGTGACATCAGCAGATATGGGAGGACCACCAGCCAGCTTCACCCAGAATTTACCTCCAATTGCTTGTATTTCATTTGTGGACCCAATCCCTCCATCACCTCTAACTGTTGTAAGTAAGGTGGAGAGTTCTCCTTTTTGTACTTTGCCAGTTACACAGGGAAGAATCAGCAGTCGGGCAGTTTGATCATGTTTGTTAATAAACAGTTATCCTTTCCCTCATTTTGTAAAATTGTTTGGATTTCTCCTTGGTAGTCTGGGTCTATAACTCCCCCACAGACACAGATCCCTTTTAAAGCTAGACTAGAGCATTCCTCGATTAATCCAAAGTGTCTGGGAGATATTGATACCAATACCAGGTGAAATAGAACATATTAATCTTTTAGTAAGTTTGTGTTCAGATTACCAAGGCAGGTGGCACAATGGTAAAGAATTCCACTGCAATGCAAGAGACTCAGGTTCCATCCCTGGGTCGGGAAGATCCCCTGCCGTAGGAAGGAGTAACCCATTCCAGTATTCTTGCCTGGAAAATCCCGTGGACAGAGGAGCCTGGTGGACTACAGTCCATGGGGCTGCAAAGAGTCGAATACGGCTGAGCGACTGAGCACCTGAACACAACATAGTTAAGGAAATACCTTGATCCAGAGGTCACCCGTATGTTGCTTTTTCTCCCACATGGCCACATTTTTGGTGTGCTCACAAAGTCAAACCTTTTATGTCGCTGGAGTCTAGATCGACTTTTACTGCTTGGATTCAGGCTTGCTCATCTGTAACAGAGTTATAGAATTTCATAGAATTTGATCACTCTGAGCATCTACATGAAAGACTGAAGCATTAGTAGTCTGAAGTGAAAGTGAAGTCGCTCAGTCGTGTCTGACTCTTTGCGACCCCATGGACTAACACGCTCCTCCATTCATGGGATTTTCCAGGCAAGAGTATTAGAGTGGGCTGCCATTTCCTTTTCCAGAGGATCTTCCTGACCCAGGGATTGAACTGGGGACTCCCACATTGTAGGCAGACACATTACCATCTGAGCCACCCAGGAAGTCTGAACAATTTCCCAAATGTCAGACCAAAATTCCTTTCCGCACAGCTCCTTGGAGTGAATTTGCCAGTTATCCTTTACACATAGGGGAAGTCAAGAGGTCAGTCCATTGGCTACCAACCAAGAATCTGTGTATATATGACATTCAGTTAAATTCTCTTGTTTTAGAGCCTGATATACTACATATGACTCAGCAAATTGGCAACTTTTACCTTCCCTAGTAATTGTCAGCAGTTTAGCAGTGACATTATATGCCACCACTTTCTAATAGCAAGCAGATTCTATTTCCAACAGTTGATCCACCAGTGAACCAAGCATGCTGTTTTCCTTGTGCAGTTAAAGAGTCAAAGGGATTTCCCCATTTTATAGGCAACTCAGTTATCTCATTTTAGTTCCCTGATTGCTAAGATGTTGATATTCACTCTTGCCATCTCCTGCTTGCCTGCATGCAATTCACCTTGATTCATGGACCTAACACTCCAGGTCACTATGCAATATGGTTCTTTACAGCATGAGACTTTACACCAGACACATCCACATCTGAGTGCTGTTTTTGCTTTGGCCAAGCCTCTTCATTTTTTCAACAGCTGTTTCTCTGCTCTTCCCCAGTAGCATATTGGACACATCCCAACCTGGCAGCTCATCTCCTGGTGTCATATGTTTTTACCTTTTCATACCCTTCATGGGGCTCTCAAGGCAAGAATACTGGAGTGGTTTGCCATTCCCTTCTCAGTGGATGATGTTTTGTCAGAACTCTCCACTATGACCTGTCCATCTTGGGTGACTCTGCATGGTGTGGCTCATAGCTTCACTGATTAAGAAGAGGTGGCAAGAATACACAGAAGAACTATATGATAAAGGCCTTAATGACCCAGATAACCACAATGGTATGGTCACTTACCTAGAGCCAGACATCTTGGAGTGTGAAGTCAAGTAAGAAGCATTATGAGGAACAGAGCTAGTGGAGGTGATAGAATTCCAGCTGACCTATTTCAAATACTAAAAGATGATGCTGTTAAAGTGCTGCACTCAATATGTCAGCAAATTTGGAAAAATCAGCAATGGCCACAGGACTGGAAAAGGTTAGTTTTCATTTCAATCCCAAGAAAGGTAATGCCATAGAATGCTCAAACTACCATGCAATTGTGCTCATTTCACATGCTAGTAAGGTAATGCTCAAAATCTTTCAAGCTAGGCTTCAGCAGTACTGGAACTGAGAACTTCCAGATGTTCAAGCTGGATTTAGAAAAGGCAGAGGAACCAGAGATCAAATTGCCAACACCCATTAGGTCTTAGAAAAAGCAAGGGAATTTCAGAAAAACATATACTTCTGCTTCATTGACTATGCTAAAGCCTTTGACTGTGTGGATCACAACAAATTGTGGAAACTCTTCAAGAGATGGGAATACCAGACCACCTTACCTGCCTCCTGAGAAACCTGTATACAGGTCAAGAAGTAACAGTTAGAACTGGACATGGAAAAATGGACTGGTTAAAACTGGGACAGGAGTATGCCAAGGCTGTACATTGTCACTCTGCTTATTTAACTTACATGAAGATTACATCATGTGAAATGCCGGGCTGAATGAAGCACAAGCTGGAATCAAGACTGCCAGGAGACATATCAACAACCTCAGATATGCAGATGATACCACTCTAATGGCAGAAAGAAAAGAGGAACTAAAAAGCCTCTTGATGAGGGTGAAAGAGGAGAATGAAAAAGCTGGCTTAAAAATTCAACATTCAAAAAATGAAAATCATGGCATCCAATCCCATCAGTTCAACGCAAAAAGAAGGGTAAAGTGGAACTGGTGACAGATTTTATTTTCTTGGACTCCAAAGTCACTTCGAATGGTGACTGCAACCATAAAATTAAAAGACAATTGCTTCTTAGAAGAAAAGCTATGAGTAAACTAGACAGTGTATTAAAAAGCAAAGACATCACTCTGCTGACAAAGGTCTGCATAGTCAGAGCTATGGTTTTTCCAGTAGTTAAGTATGGATGTGAAAACTGGACCATAAAGAAGGCTGAGGACCAAAGAATTGATGCTTTCAAATTGTGGTGCTGGAAAAGACTTTTGAGAGTCCCTTGGACTGCAAGGAGATCAAACCAGTCCATCCTCCCCTTGGTCGCTCAGTCGGTAAAGATTCTGCCTGCAATGCAGGAGACCCAGGTTCAGTCCCTGGGTTGGGAAGATCCCCTGGAGAAGGAAATGGCAACCCACTCCAGTATTCCTGCCTGGAGAATTCCATGAACAGAGGACATTGGTGGGCTATAGTCCCTGGGGTCACAAAGAATCAGACATAACTGTGTGACTAACACTGGACAGCAAGGAGATCAAACCAGTCAGTTACAGGAAATCAATCCTGAATATTCATTAGAAAGACTGATGCTGAAGTTGAAGCTCCAGTACACTGGCCACCTGATGCAAAGAGCCAACTCATTAGAAAAGACCCTGATGCTGAGAGAGATAGGGGGCAAGAGAAGGGAGCGACAGAGGATGAGATAGTGGGATAGCATCACTGACTCAACGGACGTGAGTTTGAGCAAACTCTGGGAGATAGTGAAGGACAGGGAAGCATGGTGTGCTGTAGTCCATGGGGTTGCAAAGAGTCAGAGATGACTTAGCTGAACAACAACAACAGCAAAAAGACTTGTCACAACTTTCCTTCCAAGGAGCAAGTGTCTTTTAATTTCGTGGTTGCAGTCATCGTCTGCAGTGATTTGGGAGACCAAATAGTGCCAGGACTCCCGATGAAAACAGTAGACTTTTCTCTTTATGAACCAGTCTTCCCTAACCAAGGATTAGGTTCTGCTGGTTCTGTGGAAACACCCCGGGTTATCTCACATGATGGCTGATGTGTTGACTCCTCTGAAAACAAACTATCAAGAGTGAGCAAGGGGAAAGCTGTGAGCTGTGAGCTCTGGCCCACTAATCACAGACACCAAATCCAGCCTCACCTGTCACACTGCCCCTCCCCAAGACCAGACATCCTGTTCCTACAACATTGTCATTCCCAAAGCCATTGCTTCTGCCCCTTTAAGGGGAAGGGCAGCCCAGAACTTAGAGGATCTTTGCTCAAGTGTTATCTGTAGCTGTCACCAATCATTAACACCAAGAGGGGAGGAACTGCACCTCAGAAGTCAAGGTCACATGCAGGAAGGACCAGCAGGCAGAGACTGCAGTGAACTGGGGGAAAGTGGTGAAAAGGAAAACTGTTAGTCTCTCAGTCGTATCCGACTCATTGCAACCCCATGGACTGTGGCTTATCAGAATGCTCTGTCCATGGAATTCTCCAGGCAAGGATACTGGAGTGGATTGCCATTCCCTTCTCCAGGGGATCTTCCTGACCCAGGGATTGAACCTGTATCTCCTGCACTGACAGCAGATTCTTTACTGTTGATCCACCCGGGAAGCCCCTGTTCTGTGCTACTCTGCAAGATTATTATCTTTCTATGGACATTTTGTGTACTCCTTCAAATAAAAATGTGAAATGCACACTTGTTCAGCCTTCCTCCTTGCCCACACAAAAGTAAGTGGTAGCCTCACCATTCTTCACCCTCCATGAGCGAGCCCTGCAGTGGTACCTGCTCCCAAGGCTGTTTCTGCTGTGATGTGCCCATGTACTGGGGATGGCATTCCAGAAGCCCTGTAAGATCAGCGTTCCCTCCCACAAGCCTATTTCCCTACATCTCCCAACACGTGGCATCCTCTATGCCATGTGGCTTTCTCATTCTTGCTAGCAATGGGTACAAAACTACATCTTGCTGTTGAATAATTTGCACTGCTCTAATAACTACTACTGTGTAAAATTCTGAAAGAGATGGAAATACCAGACCACCTAACCTGCCTCTTGAGAAATCTGTATGCAGGTCAAGAAGCAACAGTGAGAACTGGACATGGAACAACAGACTGGTTCCAAATAGGAAAAGGAGTATGTCAAGGCTGTATATTGTCACCCTGCTTATTTAACTTATATGCAGAGGACATCATGAGAAATGCTGGGCTGGAAGAAACACAAGCTGGAATCAAGATTTCCGGGAGAAATATCAATAACCTCAGAATGCAGATGACACCACCCCTATGGCAGAAAGTGAAGAGGAGCTAAAAAGCCTCTTGATGAAAGTGAAAGAGGAGAGTGAAAAAGTTGGCCTAAAGCTCAACATTCAGAAAACAAAGATCATGGCATCCGGTCCCATCACTTCATGGGAAATAGATGGGAAAACAGTGGAAACTGTGTCAGACTTTATTTTGGGGGGCTCCAAAATCACTGCAGATGGTGACTGCAGCCATGAAATTAAAAGACGCTTACTCCTTGGAAGGAAAGTTATGACCAACCTGGATACTATATTCAAAAGCAGAGACATTACTTTGCCGACTAAGGTCCGTCTAGTCAAGGCTATGGTTTTTCCTGTGGTCATGTGTGGATGTGAGAGTTGGACTATGAAGAAGGCTGAGCGCCGAAGAATTGATGCGTTTGAACTGTGGTGTTGGAGAAGACTCTTGAGAGTCCCTTGGACTGCAAGGAGATCCAACCAGTCCATTCTGAAGGAGATCAACCCTGGGATTTCTTTGGAAGGAATGATGCTAAAGCTGAAACTTCAGTACTTTGGCCACCTCATGCGAAGAGTTGACTCATTGAAAAAGACTCTGATGCTGGGAGGGATTGGGGGCAGGAGGAGAAGGGGATGACCATGGATGAGATGGCTGGATGGCATCATGGACTCGATGGACCTGAGTCTGAGTGAACTCCGGGAGTTGGTGATAGACAGGGAGGCCTGGTGTGCTGCGATTCATGGGGTTGCAAAGAGTTGGACACGACTGAGCGACTGAACTGAACTGAGCTGAATAATTACCACTATTGGAGAAGGAAATGGCAACCCACTTCAGGATTCTCGCCTGGAGAATCCCATGGACAGAGGAGCCTGGTGGGCTACAGTCCATGGGGTCACAAGAGTCAGACACGACTTAGCAACTAAACCAGCAATAACTGCTACGTATGGGAAGCTTATCACATGCCCTTGAGATTCTTCACTCATGTGAAGAAATAGGAACGATTTCCTATTTCTCGCTGACTTTTTAGGAGTTTTGTGTGTGTTTCTAGATAGTAGGCCCTCTCATTATTTTTAAAAACAGCTTTTTGAGATATCATTCACATACTATACAATTCACCTACAAAGTGAATAATTCAATGGGTTTTAGTATATTCACAAATATGTGCAGCCCTCACCACAGTCAATTTTAGAGCATTTTCATCACTTCTAAAAGAAATCCCATACCTACTAGGTAGCACCATTTACACAACCTGTGCTCCCCAGCCTGAAGCAACTGCTTCTGTAGTTGCTTTTGTCTCTATAGATTTGCCTATTCTGGATAGTCAATTTTGTTGTTGTTCAGTCACCCAGTCATATCCAACTCTTTGTAACCCCATGGACTGCAGCATGCCAGGCCTCTCTGCCCCTCACTATCTCCTGAAGTTTGCCCAAGTTCATGTCCATTGCATCCATCCAGCCATCTCATCTCTAACACCCTCTTTTCCTTCTGCTCTCAATCTTTCCCAGCATCAAAGACTTTTCCAATGAGTTAGCTGTTCCCATCAGATGACCAAAATACTAGAGTTTCAACTTTAGCATCAGTCCTTCCAATGAGTATTCAGGGCTGATTTCCCTTAAGATTGACTGGTTTGATCTCCTTGTAGTCCAAGAGACTCCCAGGAGTCTTCTCCAGCACCACAGTTCGAAGGCATTAATTCTTTGGCACTCTGCCTTCTTTACGGTCCAGCTTTCACAACCATACATGACCACCAGGAAGAGCATAGCCTCTACACTACAAACCTTTGTCAGCAGAGTGATGTATCTGCTTTTCAACACACTGTCTAGGTTTGTCTTCTGATTTCATGGCTGCAGTCACCATCCACAGTGATTTTAAAGCCCAAGAAGAGGAAATCTGTCACTACTTTCACCTCTTCCTCTTCTATCTGCAATGAAGGAAATCAGTCCTGGGTGTTCATTCAAAGGACTGATGTTGAAGCTGAAACTCCAATACTGTGGCCACCGCATGCAAAGAGTTGAGTCATTGGAAAAGACCCTAATTCTGGGAAGGACTGGGGGCAGGAGGAAAAGGGGATGACAGAGGATGAGATGACTGGATGGCATCACTGACTCGATGGATGTGAGTTTGAGTGAACTCCGGGAGTTGGTGATGGACAGGGAAGCCTGGAGTGCTGCGATTCATGGGGTCGCAAAGAGTCGGACACAACTGAGCAACTGAATTGAACTGAACTGAACTGAATGGGGCTGAATGCCATGATCTTACTTTTTTTAATATTTAGTTTTAAGCCGGCTCTTTCACGCTCCCCCTTCACCCTCATAAGAGGCTCTTTAGTTCCTCTTCGCTTTCTGCCATTAGAATGGTATCATCCGCATATCTGAGGTTGTTGATGTTTCTCCCACCTTTCTTGATTCCAGCTTGTAACACATCCAGCCCAGCATTTCTTATGATGTGTTCAGCATATAGGTTAAAAAAGAAAAAAGAAAAAAAACACGGTGACAGCAGACAGCCCTGTCACACTCCTTTCTCAATCTTGAACCAATCAGTTGTTCCATGCAGGGTTCTAACTGTTGCTTCTTGACCCCATTCAAGTATCAAGACCTTGTCGTGGCAAAGGAGCTTCTGTAACTTGATGAAGCTATGAGCCATGCCATGTAGGGCCACCCAATATGGACAGATCATAGTGGAGAGTTCTGGCAAAACGTGATCCACTGGAAGAGAAAATGGCGAACCATCCCAGTACACTTGCCGTGAGAACCTCATAAACTGTATGAAAGTGAAAGTCAGTCAGTCAGTCATGTCTGACTCTGCGATCCCACAGACAGTAGCCCACCAGGCTCCTCTGCCCATGGGATTCTCCAGGCAAGAATACTGGAGTGGGTTGCCATTTCCTTCTCCAGGGAATCTTCCCCACCCAGGGATCAAACCCAAGTCTCCTGCATTACAGGATTCTTTACCGCTGAACCACCTGGGAAGTCCACATTGGCAAGTACTTGCTACTAAATTTCTCCTTGTCTTTATCTCTGACCTCTGAAACTCACCACCTACTCTAACAGACTATGGCCCAATGCAGATCACAGTGGAGAATACACAGGCAACTCTTGTGAAAAGTGCTGCTTCAGCAGGAAGAATGACAGGGATTTATCGATGGCATGGGTGTTTTGGGGAAAACAGAAGTGGACACAGCTGCTGAAGTGGTGAAAGACTGGGGAGTTTCCATACTCGGAACTTGGGGTAACAGGAGGCCGCCAGGCCACTGCCACGAGAGACCCACACACTTCCTTGTGCGCCGCCCCTGCCCACTGCGGAGCTTCCTGAGCCGTAGGTCACCACCTTGGTCAGCACAAGCCTCACCCCGTCCCTCCCCCCAGGGCAAGGTCCAGCCATAAAGTTCAAGGAGTCAGAGACAAAGGCTGCAGCAGAGGTGAGCCCAGAGCTGAGCACACAGGTATGTTCTGGGCGGGGGAGGGTATTTGGGGAGAGCCAAGCAGGGGTGACCTGGGGAGGGGAGGGGGCAGTGAGGGAAGATGGACATGGAGTGGGGGATCAGCAGAAACAAAGACGCAAGAGGTGGGGGGCCAAAGGGAGGGGTGAGAGCCCAGAAGGACCACTCCAAGGCACACACCACCCAGGGCTGAGACGGGACAGGTGCAGCCATCAGGTGGCCACTGTTCTCCAGGCGCTGGAGATGAGCCATGGGCAGGAGAGGGTATGCTTTGTATCTCCCAGCGTGGAGGTCTCACTCACCACTGAGTTCTCCCTTCTGCCACGGCTTCATTGCCATCGTCTACCTCACCCGCCGCCCATCTGGACACTGCAACCGAGGATTGTTCCGGGAAAGGTTAAATGAATGGCCAAGCTCAGGCTACAGGACAGCAGGTCTCTTCCACATCTCTCTCCTTAGCAGAGCAGAAGGCAATTTGGGGATAAGAACTGTGGATGAACATTCAGTTAACTATCAAGTTAAGAAGAAAAAGAGGAGGATTTTATTTGAGCTAAACCAAGGATTATAACCCAGGAAGCAGATTCTCAGAAAGCTCTGAGAACTCTTTTACTTGTTAGAAGTCGAACACAGTCGTACATATCCTCAAGACAAAGGGATCATCCATCAAAATAATATATTTTACAAAAAGTTCACCAAAGATTCATAGTCCAGGTAAGCACATATAAAGCAAGCTGCACATCACCATGGCCCCTACAGAGCCAGGAAAGAACAGTGATCTTTTAAGAGGTTATATCGCTAGCATCAGAAGAAGGGGAAAATGGATCTTTCCGGTCCAGCGGGCACTCCCATCTTTGAGGAGCTCTGGTTAATGAGTAATGGAGATGCACCTGACACATCAGGGAGTCGAGGAGAGAGGGAAGAGGCCAAAAAAAAAACCCACAGAGAGCAACTTCTATGTTTAATTTTTTCTTGTCCTGGTTTGAAATGCAGATTTTATCTCATCATCCCCACCCCCGCTTTGATCATTAATCTTTTGATAGAAAGCATTAGGTGAGCCAGTATTTGGTCCCCCAATACCATGGTGGTTGCTTACCTGCCCTGGATCTATCATGCTCCCCAGTGCCCCATCTTAATACCCCAGCTCTTTCTTACCTTTTAAGGGGTTAGGCTAGTAGAATGCTTGCACAGGCTGACAGTCAACTCTAAGTGGTACAGCGGGACTTACGCCAATTTTGCTCTGTATGTGCGCTGTGTGTGGTCACTATTTTATATCAAATAATAGATATGATCAATAGCCATTCGGGCATCATTATTTTAGGCGGAGTTTTGAACACACATAGAGAGGCACAAGGCTTCCCTGATGGCTCAGCAGGTAAAGAATCCGCCTGAAATGCAGGAGCCGCAGGAGACTCAGGTTCGATGCCTGGGTCAGAAAGATCCCCTGCAGAAGGAAATAGCAACCCACTCCAGTATTCTTGCCTGGAAAATCCCAAGGACAGAGGAGCCTGGTGGGCTGAAGTCCATGGGGTCACAAAGAATTGGACACAACTGAGTGACTAACCACACACATGTCTATTGAAACTATTTTATCGGGTCTAACCCATATTTGTGTGGTGGGGTCAAAATTTCCCCTTTTTGTTGCCTAATCTGCCTCTCTTCTTTAGTGATGATTTTTTGAGCCCATAGAAATAAATTTTTCATTGAGTTTGCAGGGTTAATAGAGAGCAGTGGACATTCTGGAGGCTGGACAGGGTGAATATTTAAAGCTGCCCATTTGGCTGCAACATCAGCAAGTTGATTTCCTTCAGCCTCCACAGTGCCAAATTTGAAATGCTCTGTTGTTTTCATAATTGCTGTTTTGGCAGTTGTATCACGATTAATCCATTTATCCATTAACCCATTATCGCAATCCATGGGGTCACAAAGTGTTAGACACAACTGAGCGACTGAGCTGAACTGATCCTGATTAATGACTCGTCAACCTGTTTTCTGTTTTTTGTATAAGATGTCGTGATGAGGTTTAAAACCTCATTGCTTTCATAGCATTCCAAAGTTCTGTGCCACTCAAAAAGCATACCGAACATCAGTATAAATATTTATTACCTGGTCTTTAGCTAGCTGACAAGCTAGAGTTAAGGCAGTTAATTTGGCTTGTGGTGCTGACTTTGTTTCTGGTAAATAAGAGTTTTCAATTATGCCCATTGTGGATCTTGTTGCATATCTGGCTTGATAATGTCCCATCCATCCCATAAGTAGGACCTATCTGTAAATTAGATCAGCCTTATCAATAGGGGCTTCTTATAAGTCATTCCTGGGAGCAAGAAGATAAACCGCTAACAAGATGGGATCATAGTTGCTTTCTTCCTGTGGTTCTGGAAGCGAAGTTGCAAGGTTAATGCTATTACATCAAATCAAGGTAGGATTGGGAAGAGAAAGCAACAACTTCTTAAAAAGTTAGCTGGCTTACAGAATTGTGCTGAGTGTGGCAGGAGTTTAGAAGAGACTCAAGTGAATGTGGGACATGAGCAGCTAAAGGAGACCCTATTACTACGTCTTCAGCAGGCATACATGAGAGAGCTGTTTCTAAAACAACCCTCATACAAAGTGGAAGTCCTTTCGCTACCGAGTCTAACTTATTTAGGGAGCAGAAAACCTCCCTACAGGCATTTTTGAAAAGCATCAGATTAAGACCATAACCGTCTATAAATGACAAAAGACTTGAAAAGCATGGTTAAAGACCCGATCACAATGCAACTGTCAAGGAAATTTGTTGTGACATACAACATTTCAAGACAACAGCTAGAAAGATGAGTAACAGCATACCAGGACGCTTCGAATGTTAGGAACTTCATATAATTTCTAGAACCTTTATATTAATAATATTTACCTATGAAATAGAGCTTTAGAAGATTTTTTGTTACTCATTTGACAATGTTTCCCATGCAGTTTAATGTAACAAATAAGCCAAATTATTTTAATATCCCTCTTTGAGATGTTCAGGAGCCCTCTGAAGCATCCTAAAGTTAGCTACCAGTCAAAAGAATTTCATTTAAAGTTTGATTTGAGAAAGTTTGTCAAAGATATCAGAGGTTTTAAGTGTTTGACCAAGTAGGATCATAAGTAACTGTTAAACAATATTTATTCATAAACTATTAATAAACTGACAACAAAAGATTTCAAAGGCAAGTGTAGGAAGTTACTGGTAAAGAAATTTTATAATCTCTTACCAAAAGCAGAAGCAGATCAATATTTCAAAACAAAACTGTCCTCACAACACAGAAAAAAAGGTCTATTTTATATCATTTCATCTTCAATATTAAAATTCATTTATTTAATCTAATAAATCTTTACTAATCTAATCTTAGACTTAACCATGCCTAAAACTCTTTGCTGAAGGTTCCCTTTTAAAAATTAATTTCTAGAAATATATGCCATTTCACAATCTTTCAATAAAGCACAAAATATATTTATTAACAGTTACAAATGCTAAGTATCTCTGGAATAAGAGGTCAAAAGTAGGTAAAAACAAACAGACTTCTTTAGCAATTAATGTTAGTGTATTTTATCTTATTAACAATGATCTACATACTTCCCTGGTTGTCCAGTGGCTAGGACAGCATGCTCCCAATACGGGAGGCCCGAGTTTGATTCCTGATGAAGGGAACTAGATCTCACAAGCTGCCACTAAAGACCCCACATGCCATAACTAAAACCCAGTATAGCCAAATAAATATTTTTTTTTAATGATCTAGACATTCAAAGAATTTCTATCATTTAATTTAGCAGAACCCTTAAGTTTCAAGTCATCAGAAGTCTGGAGAAATTGTTCTTAGGATCAGTTCAGTTCAGTTCAGTCATTCAGTCGTGTCCTACTCTTTGTGACCCCATGAATCACAGCACGCCAGGCCTCCCTGTCCATCACCAACTCCCGAAATTCACCCAGACTCAGACTCATGTGCATCGAGTCAGTGATGCCATCCAGGCATCTCATCCTCTGTCGTCCCCTTCTCCTCCTGCCCCCAATCCCTCCCAGCATCAGGGAGGGATCTAAAGTTACATTTAGAATGTTACATTTTCCAATGAGTCAACTCTTCACATGAGGTGGCCAAAGTAGTGGAGTTTCAGCCTCAGGATCAGTCTTCCCAATGAACACCCAGGACTGGTCTCCTTTAGGATGGACTGGTTGGATCTCCTTGCAGTCCAAGGGACTCTCAAGAGTCTTCTCCAGCACCATAGTTCAAAAGCATCGATTCTTCGGCACTCAGCTTTCTTCACAGTCCAACTCTCACATCCATACATGACTACTGGAAAAACCATAGCCTTGACTAGACGGACCTTTGTTGGCAAAGTAATGTCTCTGCTTTTCAATATGCTGTCTAGGTTGGTCATAACTTTCCTTCCAAGGAGTAAGTGTCTTTTAATTTCATGGCTGCAGTCACCATCTGCAGTGATTTTGGAGCCCCCCAAAATAAAGTCTGACACTGTTTCCACTGCTTCCCCATCTATCTCCCATGAAGTGATGGGACTGGATGCCATGATCTTTGTTTTCTGAATGTTGAGCTCTAAGCCAACTTTTTCACTCTCCTCTTTCACTTTCATCAAGAAGCTTTTTAGCTTCTCTTCACTTTCTGCCATAAGGGTGGTGTCATCTGCATATCTGAGGTTATTGATATTTCTCCCGACAAGCTTGATTCCAGCTTGTGTTTCTTCCAGTCGAGCGTTTCTCATGATGTACTCTGCATAGAAGTTAAATAAGCAGGGTGACAATATACAGCCTTGATGTCCTCCTTTTCCTATTTGGAACCAGTCTGTTGTTCCATGTCCAGTTCTAACTGTTGCTTCCTGACCTGCATACAGATTTCTCAAGAGGCAGGTTAGGAGGTCTGATATTCCCATCTCTTTCAGAATTTTCCACAGTTTATTGTGATCCACACAGTCAAAGGCTTTGGCATAATCAATAAAGCAGAAATTGATGTTTTTCTGGAACTGTCTTGCTTTTTCCATGATCCAGCGGATGTTGCCAATTTGATCTCTGGTTCCTCTGCCTTTTCTAAAACCAGCTTGAACATCAGGAAGTTCACGGTTCATGTATTGCTGAAGCCTCGCTTGGAGAATTTTGAGCATTACTTTGCTAGCATGTGAGATGAGTGTAATTGTGCGGTAGTTTGAGCATTCTTTGGCATTGCCTTTCTTTGAAACTGGAATGAAAACTGACCTTTTCCAGTCCTGTGGCCACTGCTGAGTTTTCCCAATTTGCTGGCATATTGAGTGCAGCACTTTCACAGCATCATCTTTCAGGATTTGAAACAGCTCAACTGGAATTCCACCACCTCCACTAGCTTTGTTTGTAGTGATGCTTTCTAAGCACCACTTGACTTCACATTCCAAGATGTCTGGCTCTAGATTAGTGATCACATCATCATGATTATCTGGGTCGTCAAGATCTTTTTTGTATAGTTCTTCCATGTAGTCTTGCCATCTCTTCTTAATATCTTCTGCTTCTGTTAGGTCCATACCATTTCCATCATTTATCGAGCCCATCTTTGCATGAAATATTCCCTTGGTATCTCTAATTTTCTTGAAGAGATCTCTAGTCTTTCCCATTCTGTTCTTTTCCTCTATTTCTTTGCATTGATTGCTGAAGAAGGCCTTCTTATCTCTTCTTGCTATTCTTTGGAACTCTGCATTCAGATGCTTATATCTTTCCTTTTCTCCTTTGCTTTTCACCTCTCTTCTTTTCACAGCTATTTGAAAGGCCTCCGCAGACAGCCATTTTGCTTTTTTGCATTTCTTTCCCATGGGGATGGTCTTGATCCCCGTCTCCTGTACAATGTCACGAACCTCATTCCATAGTTCATTAGGCACTCTATCTATCAGATCTAGGCCCTTAAATCTATTTCTCACTTCCACTGTATAATCATAAGGGATTTGATTGAGGTCATACCTGAATGGTCTAGCCGTTTTCCCTGCTTTCTTCAATTTGAGTCTGAATTTAGTAATAAGGAGTTCATGATCTGAGCCACAGTCAGCTCCTGGTCTTGTTTTTGTTGACTGTATAGAGCTTCTCCATCTTTGGCTCCAAAGAATATAATCAATCTGATTTCGGTGTTGACCATCTGGTGATGTCCATGTGTAGAGTCTTCTCTTGTGTTGTTGGAAGAGGGTGTTTGCTATGACCAGTGCATGTTCTTGGCAAAACTCTTATTAGCCTTTGCCCTGCTTCATTCCGCATTCCAAGGCCAAATTTGCCTGTTTCTCCAGGTGTTTCCTGACTTCCTACTTTTGCATTCCAGTCCCCTATAATGAAAAGGACTTCCCTGGTGGCTCAGAGGTTAACATGTCTGCCTGGAATGCAGGAGACCAGAGTTCAATCCCTGGATTGGGAAGATCCCCTGGAGAAGGAAATGGCAACCCACTCCAGTACTCTTGCCTGGAGAATCCCATGGAGGGAGGAGCCTGGTAGGCTACAGTCCATGTGGTCACAAAGGACATCTTTTTTGGGTGTTAGTTCTAAAAAGTCTTGTAGGTCTTCATAAAACCATTCAACTTCAGCTTCTTCAGTGTTACTGGTTGGGGCATAGACTTGGATAACTGTGATATTGAATGGTTTGCCTTGGAGACGAACAGAGATCATTCTGTCGTTTTTGAGATTGCATCCAGGTACTGCATTTTGGACTCTTTTGTTGACCATGATGGCTACTCCATTTCTTCTGTAGGATTCCTGCCCGCAGTAGTAGATAAAATGGTCATCTGAGTTAAATTCACCCATTCCAGTCCATTTTAGTTTGCTGATACCTAGAATGTCGACATTCACTCTTGCCATCTCTTGTTTGACCACTTCCAGTTTGCCTTGATTCATGGGCCTGACGTTCCAGGTTCCTGTGCAATATTGCTCTTTACAGCCTCGGACCTTGCTTCTGTCACGTCACATCCCCACCTGGGTATTGTTTTCGCTTTGACTCCATCCCTTCATTCTTTCTGGAGTTACTTCTCCACTGATCTCCAGTAGCATATTGGGCACCTACTGACCTGGGGAGTTCCTCTCTTGGTATCCTATCATTTTGCCTTTTCATACTGTTCATGGGGTTCTCAAGGCAAGAAAACTGAAGTGGCTTGCCATTCCCTTCTCCAGTGGACCACATTCTGTCAGACGTCTCCACCATGACCTGCGCATCTTGGGTTGCCCGGTAGGCTTGGCTTGGTTTCATTGAGTTAGATAAGGCTGTGGTCCTAGTGTGATTAGACTGACTAGTTTTCTGTGAGTATGATTTCAGTGTGTCTGCCCTCTGATGCCCTCTTGCAACACCTACCATCTTACTTGGGTTTCTCTTACCTTGGTCGTGGGGTATCTCTTCACGGCTGCTCCAGCAAAGCACAGCTGCTGCTCCTTACCTTGGATGAAGGGTATCTCCTCACCACTGCAGTTCCTGACCTTCAACGTGGGATAGCTCCTCTAGGCCCTCCTGTGCCTGCACTGCCACCACTCCTCGGGTTGCTCCTCCCAGCCGCTGGCCATGGCCTTGGGCGTGGGTGGCTCCTCAGGGTCACTGCCCCTGGCCTCGGGCACAAGGTGGCTTCTCCCGGGAGCCCCTGACCTCGGACGCGGGGTGTCTCCTCCTGGCCGCCACCGACCTCGGACGCAGGGTAGCTCCTCTCGGCGGTTCCTGCGTCGTCGCAGCCTGGCACTTTAGGCCACTGCCCCTGACTTCAGACGTGGGGTAGCTCCTTTCGGCCGCCTGTGCATATTTATAATGTACACACAGACAAATATATCCAGACAGACACAGATAGAGATGTCATAAGTTTCCTACTTGAGTTTTTAAAAGCCTCTTTCCTTTTTCTTTTCTCCTTTCAGTTTTAAGGTCTATTAATTGAGCTAAGGCTGTCGTCTCAGGTGATGTGAGCTATGTTTATGTTTCAAGGACATAGTATGAGTTATAACTTCCTTCAAGCATCCTCTGAGGAATATTTTTATTCTCTCAGGGTCAGAATTTTGAAAAGGTCTTTTATCAAGCTGGCTTTTTCTAGAATGTCAACAAAGCTCCATCCTGGCCATTTAAGAGTGAAGATTAGTACCTGCAAGCACCAGCTTCGTTCCAATTACACAAATTCATGCTGCCTCTGCGTCTAGCTGCCCAAGGAGTTATCCCAGGTCGGTTTGACTCTCTTACATGTCTTGGTTCCTCCCTCTAACAGTCTAAAACTGCCCTGGGTGCTCAGAACTTGAGATGATCAGCCTTTGTTATGCCTGCCCAGCAAGCAGGATTTTTTTAATGATTATACTGAGACCCTCTGTGGGCTCACTACACATCACAAGGATAGATCCTCAAACACTTCCGATAGTTTCTCAGCTACCTGGAAGCACCTTGTGGCCAGAAGAAGCAGACGTCCTTTTCCCTTTGGAGTTGAGCAGGCTCAGTCTTCATTTCACTGGCAAACAAGTTTGTCCTAACCATATATACATAATCTTTCCAATTTAAGCCAAATCTTTAAGGATAGCCAACCTGGCTCATGCCAAAGTTTCCCCTGGGCCCCCGCTAAGAATATCCCCCAGGTCTCCTGCCTAGGAAATGTACAGGTACCCACTTTAGGACTCCAAGAAAAACAGAAAAGTCCCAAGAAAAACGGCTCGAGGGACTTCCCTGGTGGTCAGGTGGTTAAGACTCTGTGCCTCCCATGTAAGGGGCACAGGTTTGATCTATAGTCAGGGAATTAAAATCCCACATGCTGCATAGCACAGCCAAGAAAAGTTTTTTCTTAAAGAAAAATAGGTCCAGTAAAATTCAGGACATCATTTAAAGCGATGATGTCTGGATATCAGGAGACCTCACCAAGGCACCTGAAGAATACCAAAAACTGGGTGAGACTCAAAGAGCCTGTGCTGGTACTGAGCTTCCGTTTAGGGTGGTCTCCAGGTGCCTCTGATAGACTGCCAACTGTGCCAAGAAAATGTCGATGAAAATTCAATTAACTACCAAGTTAAGAAGAAAAAGGGGGGATTTGAATTGAGTTAAACAGAGGATTATAACCCTGGAAGCAGATTCTCAGAAAGCTCTGAGAACTGTTCCATTGGTTGGAAGTTGAAGGCACGGTCTTATACATTTTCAAGACAAAGGGACCATACATCAAAATAATATATTGATATTTTACATTAAGTTCACCAAAGATACATAGTCCAGGTAAGCACATATAAAGCAAGCTGCAAGTCACCATGGCCCCTATAGAGCTGGCAAAGAACAGTGATCTTCTAAGAGGCTACATTGCTGGCATCAGAAGAAGGAAAAAAATGGATCTTTACTGTCCAGCGGGCACCCCCATCTTTGAGGCGCTCTGGTTAATGCATACTGCAGACGCACGTGGCATGTTAGGGAGCAGGGGCGGGAAGAGGCCCAAACAAACACAGAGAGGAAATTCTATGTTTAATTTTTTCTTGTCCTGCCTTAAAATACAAATTTAATTTCATCAGAGGTTAAGACGAAAGGGGCTTGGATACCAAAAAGACATGGAGGAACATAAATGTATATTACCGAGCCAAAGAGGCCAGTCTGAAAGGGCTGCACGCTGTATCACCCTGACGGCATGACATTCTGGAAAAGGCAAAACTATGGAGACAGTGAAGAGATCAGTGGTCAGGGAAGGAAGTGAAGGACGAAGAGCTGGAGTAATGTTGAGGGCCCTGAAACTGCTCTGTATGGTCCATAAAGATGGATGCAAGTCTTTACACATTTCTCAAAACCCACAGCATGTACCGCACCCAGAGTGAATCCTCATGTAAATTACTGGGTGACAATAATGTATCACTGTAGGGCCACAGATTGTAGCAAGGGTACCACTCTGGTGTGGGATGCTGTTAGTGGGCCAGGTTATGTGAGCGGGGAGAGGAGACAGGAGGCATACGGGATCTCTCTGTACGTCTCTCTCAATTTTGCTATGAACTTAGAACTTTTTCAAGTCAAGTCTAGTTTGAAAAAGAAACTAGGCTGGACCAAAACTTAATAGTAGAACAAGAACTCACTGCTTATCTTTCTGCTCTGGATTCACTTAGCAACCCTGAGAGCTTCCCCACCCCTTCAGGCTGGAGAGAAGATCACATGAGTCCCCGAAACTCCCCACCAGGGATGGGAGGTCAAGACTGTAGTGTCAGCTCCAGAGGGTGTGCCATGAGACCCTGACCACAGTCTCCCCTCACAATGGAAGGGAAAAGGACATAATCTCGAATTGCCCCCTGGCATGATGACATCCTGAGGTGCCCTCCTCATGGCCTTGGCCTGAGGTCACAACTTCGCCTTTGGCCAAGTGGTCACAACAGTGGGGCATCATTGAAGAGGCCAAAGAAGTTTGGCAGGGCCAGCCACCCCATTCTCCCCCTCACCTGTGTGGGCACAGGTCTACAACTGAACCAGTCAAATCACTCTACATGACTCATAAGTTTAAACATTCTGACACCAGAGAGTGTATCCTCATATTGTTCAGTCATGTCCGACTCTTTGAGACCCCATGGACTGCAGCACGCCAGCTTCCCTGTCCTTCACCATCTCCCAGAGCTTGCTCAAACTCATGTCCATCGAGTCAGTGATGCCATCCAACCATCTCATCCTCTGTCATCCCCTTCTCCTCCTGCCCTCAGTCTTTCCCAGCTTCAGGGTCTTTTCCAATGAGTCAGCTCTTTGCATCAGATGGCTAAAGTATTGGAGCTTCAGCTTCAGCAGCAGTCCTTCCAATGAATATTCAGGGTTGATTTCCCTTTAGGACGGACAGGTTTGATCTTGATGTCCAGGGACTCTCAAGAGTCTTCTCCAGAACCACAGTGCAAAAGCATCAGTTCTTTGGCACTCATCCATCTCTATGGTTCAACTCTCACATTCTTCATGACTACTGGAAAAAAAGATGAGTAGTTTGCATTTCTCAAGTGCTTCCTAGAAAGTAGGCTTTGTGCTAAACACTGTATCCTTATTGTCCAACTGATTTTTCCTAACAATTCCATAAGTAGGTACTTGCATTGTTATTTTCCATTTCCCTGTTGTGAGAATGGAGGCCCAGAGAGTTTAAGCGAGCTGCCCAAGGTCACACAGCTGGTCCTAGTGGTAGCGTGTATTAGCACTAGAACCATCGACTCCTTGAACTTCCACACTACATTTCAAATTTTACCCGTAAAAAAAACATTGTGTTGTATCAAAAACACTGTGTTGACACAGCACAGTTTTGCTGCCAACACCCATGGCACAGCCAGCACGCTGTAGCATTTGGGGGGGGAGGCACTGTGAGTATCTGAGTGACCTAAAGCTGGAGAGATAGCGCTTCTGCCCCGCAGAGATAAGGCACAGAGGAGGGGAGAAGGAGTCCGCACAGGTAAGAGCATCCATGGGACTAAAGAGTTTATAGACCAGGAAGGTTACAGACCAGGGAGGAAAGAGCGGAATTCAAATTGGAGGACTGCAAGCCAGGAGGTGAGTCCGCGGGAAAACCATGAGGTCAAGGGCCAGGGTAATCCAAGACCCAACCTGGGGGACACTCACTTCCTCCCACAAAACTGCTAAGCTCATCTCCTCTGCTGCATTCCAGAGCCATGGGGCGGGAGGCCCTGGCCCTCGGCTGGGCGGGCGCTGCCATCCTGGTGTTGCAGACGCTGGCGGCGGCAGAGGGCGCCCCGCGGACCCCCGGCGACAAGGGCAGGGTATTTGCGGACCTGAGTGCCCAAGAGCTCAAGGCCGTGCACAGCTTCCTCTGGTCCCAGAAGGAGCTGAGGCTGGAGCCGTCCAACACGCTGACCGTGGCCAAGAACTCCGTGTTCCTCATTGAGATGCTGCTGCCCAAGAAGCAACACGTGCTCAAGTTTCTGGATAAAGGCCACCGGCCTCCCGTTCGGGAGGCGCTAGCCGTCATCTTCTTCGGAGCCCAGGAGCAGCCCAACATCACCGAGTTTGCCGTGGGGCCGCTGCCAAGGCCCCGTTACCTCCGACACCTGCCGCCTAGGCCCAGGCACCAGGCCTCCTGGGCCTCCAGACCCATCTCCAAGGCAGAGTACGCCCTTCTGAGTCACACCCTGGAGGAGGCCACCAAGCCCCTGAGCGCGTTTTTCCGGCGCACCGCGGGCGCTGTGTTCGGAAACTGCTCCCAGCCGTGCCTGACTTTCACCGATGTGGCGCCCCGGGGAGTGGCCTCCGGCCAGCGCCGCTCTTGGTTCATCCTTCAGCGGCAAATCGAAGGCTACTTCCTGCATCCCACTGGGGTGGAGCTCCTGCTGGACCACGGAAGCCCGAACCCCCGGGACTGGACGGTGGAGCGGGTCTGGTACAATGGGAGGTTCTACCAGAGCCCCGAGGAGCTGGCTCAGAAGTACGACGACGGAGAGGTGGACGCGGTGGTCTTGGAGGACCCGCTCGCCAAGGGCAAGGACAGAGCCAACCTGCCTGAGGCGGCCCTCTTCTCCTCCTACCAGTTACGTGGGGACTTGGGCGTCTCCAAGAGCGGCCCCCGCCTGGTGCAGCCCCAGGGCGCGCGCTACAGCCTGGATGGCCACACAGTGCGCTACGCCGGCTGGAGCTTCTCCTTCCGCCTGCGCTCATCCTCGGGGCTGCAAGTCCTGGACGTGCGCTTTGGTGGTGAGCGCATAGCCTACGAGGTGAGCGTGCAGGAGGCTGCGGCGCTGTACGGAGGACACACGCCGGCCGGCATGCAGACCAAGTACCTGGACTTGGGCTGGGGCTTGGGCAGCGTCACCCATGAGCTGGCCCCTGGCATCGATTGCCCGGAGACGGCCACCTTCGTGGACGCCCTCCACTACTACGATGACGACGGCCCCGTCCTCTACCCCCGGGCCCTCTGTCTCTTCGAGATGCCCACAGGGGTGCCCATCCGGCGGCACTTTAACTCCAACTTCAACGGTGGCTTCAATTTCTATGCGGGGCTCAAGGGTCAAGCGCTGGTGCTAAGGACCACGTCGACGGTCTACAACTATGATTACATCTGGGACTTCATCTTCTACCCCAATGGGGTGATGGAGGCCAAGATGCATGCCACCGGCTATATCCATGCCACCTTCTACACCCCCGAGGGGCTGCGCCATGGGACCCGCCTGCACACACACCTCATCGGCAACATGCACACCCACCTCGTGCATTACCGCATAGACCTGGATGTGGCAGGTAGGACCCGGGCTTGGGACCACCCCCTGGCCAAATGTCTGCATCCCCATGGTAACTCACACTCCTCAGAGATGGTGCTGAGTCTCCCGTGGAGACATAATGTCAGGAAAGTTTACCCAGCCTGGAGGTGTAGGGCCTGCAGAAACCTGTGTGTCCCTGCAAAATGGTGACGTGAACAGTGCCAGGGGCTGCCCCTGCACTGACACCTTTGGAGGGTGGACCCTGTGCAAATGTGTGCACGTGGCAGGGGAGGGGATGATGCCTAGGTGTAAAACACATCCCTGCCTGGAGCTTTGAGTGGATGCAGTGTCGTTGGGAATACTCCTTGTGTCTGTTGAATTAGTGGTGTCACCACAAAAGATTGGAGAATCTTTTCTCCAATGGAGTGGGAATGGCAACCCACTGCAGTATTCTTGCCTGGAGAATCCCATGGACAGAGAAGCCTGGCGGGCTACAGCCCATGGGGTCGCAGAGTTGGACACAGCTGAGTGACTGAGCATGCGTGCCTTAAAAGATGGCATGGGTATAATGACAGGATTTGGCCTGATATCAAGTGCCATGTTAGAACAGGCCCCCAGGACCAGCTGGGCAGCTTCTCCTGCTCCCCCTTGTCTGCTCCTGACCCAGAGGGCATTGACATGGCCCCTCCCCCTGGGGAAAGGCCAGCTGCCTGTCTCTGGGACCACAGTTGCTGCAAACAGTCTCGGACGCCGCTCTCAAGAGGAACTACCCAGGGTCACGGTGGAGTCACTGCCGCTGCTGTGCCAACTCTGAGCTGTCTTCTGGTTCCTCAGCCCCTTCCCTCCACTGCCATCTGGCTCAGTGCCTGTCCCCAACATCCCCTTCAGTCCATGGTCTGCTGTTGGGTGTGGTCCCAGATGGAGGGCCCAAGGTGGAATGAGGAGGCTTCAGTTCCAGGTGCTTGACTCCAGCTCCTTCCCTGTACACCCGCAGGCACCAAGAATAGCTTCCAGACCCTGCAGATGAAGCTGGAAAACATCACAAACCCCTGGAGCCCAGGACACCGCCTGGTTCAGCCGGCTCTCCAGCAGATGCGGTATTCTCGGGAGCGCCAGGCGGCCTTCCGCTTCGGACAGACTTTGCCCAAATACCTGCTTTTTACTAGCCCTGAGCAGAACCCCTGGGGCCACCAGCGCAGCTACCGAGTGCAGATCCACTCCATGGCCGACCAAGTGCTGCCCCCAGGCTGGCAAGAGGAGCAGGCTGTCACCTGGGCCAGGTGAGGAAGGCCCAGGAGGCTGGCAAGGACTGGAGGCTCCTCTCTGTGTCTCTGTGTTCCCCTGTATCTGTGTGTGTCTGTGTTTCTGTCCATGAGATTCTGAATCTATCCAGTGCTATATCTGGGTGTGTGCCCATGTGTGTGTGTGTGTGTGTGTGCGTGCATGCTCCTGGGTGTGTGGCTCTGTGTTTGGGGATGGAGTGTGCAGAACCCCTGCAGAGCCCCGAAGTGAGTCTGGCTAACTCCCAGGGGATGATCCTGCATATAGGGGAAGGCAGTAACTTTCCCCCTTCGTTGACCCTGGCGGTGTTCCCTGGGAGGGGCTGGGAGGCCCCTGACACCCAGAGTCACGCGGCTTCTCTGCCTGGACAGGTACCCCCTGGCAGTGACCAAATACCGGGAGTCAGAGAGATACAGCAGCAGCATATACAACCAGAACGACCCATGGGACCCACCTATCGTCTTTGAGGAGTTTCTTCGCAACAATGAGAATATTGAAGATGAGGTACCAGCTCTGCCTTTTTCCAGCCCCACCCTGAGACAGATCCCTGTCCAGTCCCAGGATCCCTGTTCAGTCTCAGGATTCCTGCCAGGTCCCAGGATTCCTGCAGGTCCCAGGATCCCTGTCCAGTCCCAGGATTCCTGCCAGGTCCCAGGATCCCTGCAAGTCCCAGGATCCCTGTCCAGTCCCAGGATCCCTGCCAGGTCCCAGGATTCCTGCCAGGTCCCAGGACCCCTGCAAGTCCCAGGACCCCTGTCCAGTCCCAGGATCCCTGCTGAGTCCCAGGAGGGCAAGGACCAGCTTACTGGGTGGAAAGCCAGCTCCGGGTTCACCAGATTTGCCCTTCCTTATACCTGGGGCTTGGGTGCAGGCTACCCCTTCCCCTCTGAGCCTCCTCAGCATGGCCCGCCCCTCTCTCCCGCAGGACCTGGTGGCCTGGGTCACAGTGGGCTTCCTGCACATCCCCCACGCAGAGGACATCCCCAACACGACCACGCCCGGGAACTCCGTGGGCTTCCTGCTCCGACCCTTCAACTTCTTCCCAGAGGACCCGTCCCTGGCGTCCAGAGACCTCATAATCGTGCGACCTCTGGAAAATGGCTCCACCTACACTCAGAGCTGGATGCCTGAGGGAGAGGGGGACTGCTTGAAGCCGCCCTCTTTCAGCTACAATGGAACCTACAGGCTGGTGTGAAGGCCCCTGCCCCCAATTGAGTCCCACCTGAAGCCCAAGCACCCCACCTCCTCCAGGGATAGACAATAAACCCCTCTGGGGCAGCTTCCTGGGGGAGGCGCAGTGGGTGAGGCCACATCCCAGGCCGGGCATGTGGGACACACACAGATGAGGAACCCAAGGCTTGGTCTCCACCCCAGAGAAGACCTCCATGCCTATGGCAAATGACAGTCACCAAAATACTAGGTTGGCCTGTGAGGTCAGTGTAAGGAATCTGAGGCTGATGGCTCCCTCCTGGGAGACTAGGGGTCACTGATGGGCATGCCAAGTGATGCAAGCACAGGAAAACACTGGAAAAATCCAGTGAAACTGCCGCCTCCTCTACCTTTTGATTTACTGATCCAGCTTCTTGGAGTTATTCTGGAGATCTACCTACAAACCCCAGAAAAAATAGATGTACATGGCAATTTACTGAAGGACTGTTTGTACTGGCAAAGTCTGGAAAAAAAGCCAAACCTCCATCTACAGGAGAGAGCCTATAGATCTTAATAAACCTTGCAATGCCCACACAATGCGATCGTAGGTGACTATGAAAGAAACGTATGTACAGGGATATTCACTGTCCTGATAGGGAAGAGCTTCAGGATGTGCTCAGAAAACAGGTATAGAACAATAGATGGCATGCTAATCTCTGTATAAGAAAAGAGAGAAATATACGTACTCATAAACATTCTTTAAAGATAACACATGATTCTAATAAAAGTGGTTACCCGTTGTCTCCGTCCATTTGAGCTGCTGAAATATTGGGTTGGCCGAAAAGTTTCGAGTTCCTCCGTAACATCGTACAGTACCACAGTCTGGGTGGCTTATCAACAACAAAAGTTTATTGCCTCCAGGTCTGGAGGATGGAAGTCCAAGATCAGGGTGTCAGCAAGGTCAAGTGAGAGCCCTCTTCTGGGTCAAAGACTTCTGACTTTTCACTGCATACTTCCATGGCAGAGGGGTAAGGGGTCTCCCTGGGGTCTCTTTTATAAGAACACTAATCCATTCATGAGGCTCCACCCTCATGACCTAAGCACCCCACAAAGGCCCACCTCCCAACACCATCACACTGGGCATCAGGCGGGACACAGACGTCCAAACCACAACACCTAAAGAGGTGGGGAGAAATGGGGTGAAAGAGACGGGATGCAGCAGGATTGCTCAGGGGAACCTGTCTATTTTGGTGGTGGGTTTCTTTGAGAGCTTCTTCCTTTTTGGATGAAGAAAGCTTGAGGGCACCCAGGGTGGAGAGGGTGGAGTGATGTGGGGGAGAGGGCAGAGTAATGGGGGCGGGGTCTCCTCTTTCCCTCTGGGTGTTGAGGGAGCCTCTGAGTGTCCCAGCCACAGTGCAGACCCAGACCAGTAGGTTCCCAGGTGCCATGACCTCCCACCCCGGTGCTATTTTGTTTCTCTTTTTTAATCATAGGAATGTATGGTGCTCAGTCACTCAGCCATGTCCAGTTCTTTGCTATCTCATGGACTGTAGCCCCCCCAGGCTCCTCTGTCCCTGGGATCCTCCAGGCAAGAATACTGGAATGGGTTGTCATTTCCTTCTCCAGGGGATTTCCCAACCCAGGGGTTGAACCCATATCTTCTGCATCTCCTGAACTGGCTGGCAGATTCTTTATCACTGAGCCACCTGAGAAGCCCCTACTTAATAAAAGTGCTTCCCTGGTGGCTCAGAGGTTAAAGCGTCTGCCTGCCATATGGGAGACCCAGGTTCGATCCCTGGGTTGGGAAGATCCCCTGGAGAAGAAAATGGCAACCCACTCCAGTATTCTTGCCTGGAGAATCCCATGGATGGAGGAGCCTGGTGGGCTACAGTCCACGGGGTCGCAAAGAGTCAGACATGACTGAATGAGGCACAGTAAATTTTAGAAGGAAAAGAGAAGGAAGAAGGAAGCGACTCTTATTGCTGATTACTGGGATATAGCAGCTGGCCAGGATGAACGGAGGCGCCAGATTCACCCCGCCCCCACATCCTAACCTCCTGGTGACCTGTGAATATGGTCACTTAACCCAGCCAAATGAAGGCGTTCAGCGGGCGTGATTAAGGTAAGGCTCCTGAGATGGCAAATTCTCTTAGGTTATCCGGGTGGGTTCAATATAATCACAAGGATTTCTGGAGGTAAACCTTCTATATATTGCTGTTGGATTGGGGGGGTGGATTTTTTCCTTAACAAGAGAGGCAGGGGTCAGACAGGAGGCTGGCTCTAAAGCCAGAGGAGGAACAGTAAGCTGGGGATGTCGGTGGAAAAGGCGAGGAGATGGATTGTCCCTGAGAGCCGCCGTTAGCAACACAGCTGTGTAGACTCTAGGCTGTAAGAGAGTAAACATGTTGTTTGAAGTCACTAAGCTTGTGGTTTATTTATAGCAGCAATAGGAACTAATTACAATGGGTGTGGAGGTCCATCTGGGGGACTGTGGGCTGAAGAAAGCTGAACAAGTGGATCCTCCTCTGCGCCCCACCCTAGCTTTGTGTCCCTGACCTCTGCTCAGAGTTTAGTCACTCGGGCCAGTCCAGTTCTAGGATCTGCCCACAGGGAAGCGGGGCACACCGGGGCAGGGGGCCAAGTCCTGGGTCTTCGACTGGTCCTACCTCAGCTACAAAAGCTGTGTTCTCTGTTCATTATTTCACATTAGTAAGAGGATGAGATGGTTAGATGGCATCACCGACTCCATGGGCATGAGTTTGGGTAAACTCTGGGAGTTGGTGATGGACAGGGAAGGTTGCAAAGAGTCAGATACGACTGAGCAACTGAACTGAATGGAACTGAACTGCCTCCATGGACTTGAACTTGAGCAAACTCCAGGAGATAGTGAAGGACAGGGAAGCCTAGCGTGCTGCAGTCCCTGGGGTCGCAGAGTCGGACACGACTGAGCGACTGAACAGCAATAGTAACATTTGGGTGGTGGAGCTGCGGACGATTTGTCTTCTGTAATCCTCACAGTGCCTCCACTTTGTGAATTATTAAAAAAAAAAAAAAGCCAATTAAACCAAAAAACCAGCATTTGCTGCTAAATGTTCCATTTTATCAGACGTGGAACCTTGGGATAATGGTGAGACAGACACGGCAAAACTAAAGGGGTGCATCAGCAGCGTTTTTTCTTGCAAACTTTTATTCAAGGTCACCGATCCACCGTGAGTTTTAGACCTTGTTGAAGGCAGCCACATCCACAGACAGCATGCATTCATCAAAAGCAGTGATCTGCTCCTCCAGCATACCTGTTCCAACTCTATCGTCCTCAACTGCACACTGTGTGTGAAGTTTTTCAGTTCCACCCCCCACCGGAACTGGTTTAGAAGAGCCCCAGGCCAAGGCAAGCATTCCTCAGCTCGAATGCTTCTGACGCACTCCTCGAGAGTTGCCGTATCTGTCTCATCACCCCAAGGTTTCACGTCTAATAAGATGAAAGACGTGGCAGCAAGCGCTGGTTTTCTTTATCCCTTTCTTTTGACGGGATGTTAAGTATATAGATTCCAACCTTTCCCCCCAAACAGAAGATCATGACTGGTTGAAGGGGCTCAGGTGAGAGCAGGTTAGAAACCAGAGGACAGGGGGCTCCTTTACAGGCACTTTGTTGTGTGGGGGGACTGTTGTCTCCCCACCCACGCTAGGGGCTGCTTGAAGGCCAAAACCCCTCCCTCCTCTGCGTCTTCGCAGCAGGTCTGATCGTGTTGTGCATTTGGTGGAACTTCAGTGCTTGTTGAGTGACTAAGTGACCAACAGCCCAGGAAACGCACATCCCAGATTATGCCTACTCCTCACATCCTCCTTTCCCCCACCCTGTCAAGTTTCTGTCCCTTGGCCCTAATGATAATCTTCGCCATCCCCTGGCTACGACAGCATGGCCTCCCTCGCCTGATGAGACGGCAAGAAAACCTGACTCTCCCCCACTGAAAATAGCCCCAACTTCCCCAGGGCCGTCGTCACTTCCCACTCTTGCAGCTCCCTGATCCCTGGTGGTCCCTGCAGGCAGCCACTCTCCAACCTCCTCCCCTTCTCATCCCTTCTCAGCATGTCTCTGCTTGCCCCTCCTTGTTCTAAGCATGATGCAAACTCCGGATGTGTCAGGCCAGGGATACAAAGACGAGGAAAGCTCAGTCCCCATCCTCGAGACATCCATCCATGGCCGTGCTGGGGAGACAAGCAGGCCAGAGAGACGTGCAGCCTGCGGGGTGCTGTCACATGCTATAATGAGAGCTAGGCTTCTCTCCGCTGGGCATCTTCTTGTTTTATAAAGACTGGAAGTCTGCTCTGACTCTAGAGCTGCAAATGGCCCCCTAAAGTGTCATCCTAGCATGACCTTTGTGAACAGTTGTCAACAGTCCATTGTTCGACCCCGACTCTCAAGTACACAGCATCCCTGGGCCAGGAAGGCCAGCCCCACCCTGGCAGACGATTTCTCCTGGAACAGCACGTACATACTCGGGGCCACTGCATTCATTTGCAGGTCTTCTCCAGGTGGGAGGCGCTTCACTCTGGAGGACCTGGGTTTAATCCCTGGTCAGGGAACTAAAAAAATTTTAAAGGACACTGAAAACATATCAAGTAATCATAATATATGAATCTTACCAGGATCCTAATTTGAGCAAAGAAAATCAAAATGTTTATGAGACAATTAGGAAATTTGAACACTCTGGATATTTAATGATATTAAGAAATTACTATTGGCCACTTGACACAAGGAGCCAACTCATTGGACCTGATGCTAGGAAAGATTGAGGGCAGGAGGAGAAGGAGGATGAAGTGATTGAATGGCATCAGTGACTCAATGGATATGAATCTGAGCAAACTCTGGGAAACAGTGAAGGACAGGGAAGCCTGATGTGCCGTAGTCCATGGGGTCACGAAGAGTCAGACACGACTGAGTGACTGAACAACAGCAACAAAGAAATTATTATAAATTATTTAGGAGTGATAACAGTATTGTGATTATGTTTTAGTAAGAATTCCCTGTCTTGGTGTTACTGAAAGGTACTCATAGGGGATCCGGCTGCTCGCCACTCAAAAGCCAATAAGCGGGCCAGGTTGGTGGAAAAGAAAGTTTGCTTTATTTCAGGTGCTGGCAACGCAGGGGCGGGTGGTGGACATCTGTCCAAAGGCTGACTCCCCACCCACCCCCACTGCCAACAAGCAAGGGGTGACAAAGTTTACAGGCAGAGTCGGGGGTGGGCAACATCCAGAAACATCACCGTCATCTCTAACAGTCATCTTCAGATTGGTCATCACTGGTCTGACTAGCATCACCTTGGTTGTTTTAAGACAGTTAATTAATCTTCTGGAGAAGGAAATGGCAACCAACTCCAGGATTCTTGCCTGGAGAATTCCAAGGACAGAGGAGCCTGGCGGGCTACAATCCATAGGGTCGCAAGAGTCAGACACTATTGAGCAACTAAAGAGAGAGAGAAAGTGAATCTTTAGTTCCAGGGTGCACTTGTTCCCATTTCTCTGTGGTCAGTTCTCAGAACTGCGGCAGTCATCATGGAGTTAACTTCTCCCCTGGGGTTTTGGTATCTTTTGCTTTACATACCAAAATGCTTCACTTATCATTTTTACATATCACAGTTTTTAACCCTTGAAAGTTTTAACAAAACCAAGAAACGAGTAATGAAAATGTTACACTGGCATTTTCTGATTGGCAAACTGAAGAACATAGTTCATAACCTCAAAAGCTATGTACTTTTTATAGCACAATTTTTATTCAGTGGTACAATATATATGCTTAATAAACCCAAACATCTTTAGTTTCCCTCTTGGACTTACAAGGAGACAAAAGTAGGTAAATTTAGATTTGTTCAATCTGGAAGTATAAAATGGAGCAGAACCATATGGTCCTTGACACCCCGCGCCCCCTCCCCCCCACCCCCGCCGTGTCCTCTGCCTGCCTTTTGCCCTTGGAAAACTTCAGTCAAAGAATAAGTTTAATCAGAGAAGTGAGAAATGCTGAAACAAAGGAAAACAGTCAAAGGAGACTGAATAATGATGATGTAGTCACTAGGCACAGTCAAGGACCTTCAGTTCTTTCTCAAGGGCTGTAGATAGTATTCTGAGCCATATCCTATTGAGCTGTTGTATAAATACTAAAACCCCAGGTGGAGAAGTTAACTACAGGACTTGAGCTGCCACAATTCCGAGAACTGACCCCCAAAAAACGGGAACAAGTGCACCCCGGAACTCAATATTAACTAACTGTCCTAAAACAACCAAGATGATGCTAGGCAGACCACTGATGACCAATTTGAAGAGGACTGTTACAGATGACTGTGCTGTTTCTGGATGCTGCCCCCCTCAACTCCCTATAAATGCTCTCAACCACTGCTTATAAGTTAAATAAGCAGAGTGACAATATACAGCCTTGATATACCCCTTTCCCAATTTGGAACCAGTCTGTTGTTCCTTGTCCAGTTCTTGTCATTTGTTGACCTGCATACAGATTTCTCGGGAGGCAGGTAAGGTGGTCTGGTATTCCCATCTCTTGAAGAATTTTCCAGAGTTTGTTTTGATCCACACAATCAAAGGCTTTGGCATAGTTAATAAAGCAGAAGTAGATTTTTTTTCTGGAACTCTCTTGCTTTTGCTTTTTTGATGATCCAACAGATGTTGGCAAATGTGATCTCTGGTTCCTCTGCCTTTTCAAAATTCAGCTTGAACATCTGGAAGCTCATGGTTCACGTACTGTTAAAGCCTAGCTTGGAGAACTTTGAGCATTACTTTGCTAGTATGTGAGATGAGTGCAATTGTGCAGTAGTTTGAACATTCTTTGGCATTGCATTTCTTTGGGATTGGAATGAAAACTGACTTTTTCCAGTCCTGTGGCCACTGCTGAGTTTTCCAAATTTGCTGGCATACTGAGTGCAGCACTTTAACAGCATCATATTTTAGGATTTGAAATAGCTCAACTGGAATTCCATCACCATATATTGTCACCCTGCTTATTTAACTTATATGCAGAGTACATCATGCAAAACACCAGGCTGGATGAAGCGCAAGCTGGAATCAAGATTGCCGGAAGAAATATCAATAACCTCAGTATGCAGATGATACCACCTTTATGGCAGAAGACAAAGAAGAACTAAAGAGCCTCTTGATGAAAGTGAAAGAGGAGAGTGAAAAAGCTGGCTTAAAACTCAAACATTCAGAAAACTAAGATCATGGCATCTGGTCCCATCACTTCATGGGAAATAGACGGGGGAACAATAGAAACAGTGAGAGACTTTATTTTGGGGGGCTCCAAAATCACTGCAGATGGTGACTGCAGCCATGAAATTAAAAGACACTTGCTCCTTGGAAGAAAAGCTATTACCAACCTAAGCAGAATATTTAAAAGCAGAGACATTACTTTGTTGATAAAGGTCCGTCTAGTAAAAGCTATGGCTTTTCCAGTAGTCATGTATGGATGTGAGAGTTGGACTATAAAGAAAGTTGAGCACCAAAGAATTGATACTTTTGAACTGTGGTGCAGGAGAAGACTCTTGAGAGTCCCTTGGATTGCAAAGAGATCAAACCAGTCAATCCTAAAGGAAATCAGTCCTGAATATTCATTGGAAGGACTGATGCTGAAGCTGAAACTCCAATGCTTTGGCCACATGATGTGAAGAACTGACTCACTGGAAAAGACCCTGATGCTGGGAAAGATCGAAGGCAGGAGGAGAAGGGTATGACAGAGGATGAGATGGTTGGATGGTATCACCGACTCAATGGACATGAGTTTGAGCAAGCTTCACGAGTTGGTGATGGACAGGGAAGCCTGGCATGCTGCAGTTTATGGGGTCAAAAAGAGTTGGATAAGACTGAGCAACTGAACCTAACTGATTCCCTGCTTGTTGGAGAGGGGAGCGTGTCTGCCTTTAGACAGATATCTGCCGCCCTTCCCCCAAGTTGCCAGCATCTAAAATAAAGCAAACTTTCCTTTCCACCAACCTGGCCTGTTTACTGGCTCTTGAGTGGCGAGTAGCTGGATGCCCAATGCATACCTTTCAGTAACAAGTACTTATATTTTTTTAAGGCCAATTAAATAGAGTTCCTTTACTAATTAACCTCGGAGATATTATCCAAATACGAAAATACATATTGAGACATATAAACATCAGACAGAGATCTCGTTGTTTTATCTTTTTACATTTCATGAATTAGGCATTGCAATTAAGCTTATCACTTTATGGATAATAATCAGAATAGCCAAATTACACACTCAGTTTTAAAAGGCTTTCCTTTTTTTTTTTTTTTTTTCTTTTTCCTTAGCTTGAAGTTTTACAGTTAACCAAAAGCTAGAGTTCCAGGCAATGTGGACTGTGTTTGTATTTCAAGGACATGATAAGTGTTAACTTCAAGTTTTTTCCTAGGCATATTTTTGGTTTCTCAAGGTCTGAAAGAAGTGTTTTATCAAGTTAGATTTCCCTAACTGCATATGCAAAAAGAACCAGTATTTTGAATTTCAAGACTTTCATCTTAACCAGTCTTCTCTGGAGTCTGAAGAATACTACAGCCATACATTATCCAAAAAATTATTTCTTTTTTAGTCATAAATTCACAACTAAAATTTGTAATGAGTTGAACCTGAATTTCCCATTTTACATAAGGCAACAAGAGTACCAATTATATAAATGGAAATACTCTCAAACACCAAACGACAGATCTATCATAAACCCTCTCCAAAGGTTACCAGTAAGGAGTCCCAAACGCTTCCCTGACACAAATGGTCCTCAGCAGTAGTCAAATACCAGAAGCACTTGGCAAAATACCCAAATGACACCCGGTGCTCACAAATGGTCCTCAACGGTAGTCAGATGTCAGAACCCATTGACAAGAATGCCCAAAAGCGCTTCATGCTCACAAACGGTCCTTAATGGCAGACAGACATCAGAACCATTGGCAAAAGTGCCCAAATAGCAATCAGTGCTCACAAATGATCCTCAACATCAAACACAGGTCAGAACCAACTAGCACGAATGCCCAAATAGCACTAGCACTCAGAAATGGGAAGGCTGCCCACGTGCACACCTGTGGACTTATCCAGTCTTGGAGGTCGGCACTCATCCCAAATGCAAGTTTCCATTCCACCAAGAAAAGTGCAAATTGGCAGCCAGTGCCGAGCAGGGGAGAAACAGGGAGGATCCTCAAAACAAATAGTTTCAGTAGCTGGTAAGAACGTCCCCCAAATCCCCTACCTGGGGCTGGCTAGGTCCGAGCAGCAGGCTAATACAGTATCATAGCCATAGTTTTCCCCTGGAAGACCCAGGAGAGCCAGGTGTCATGAAAGCACAGAAGCCAGCAGTAGCCAGCCCCATGTTGGGCCCCAAAATCTGTTACCAAAAGGTATGCTTGGGGGGGTCCGGCTGCTTGCCACTCAAAAGCCAATAAGCAGGCCGAGCTGGTGGAAAGGAAAGTTTGCTTATTTCAGATGCCAGCAATTGGGAGGAGGCTGGTGGACATCTGTCCAAAGGCCAACTTCCCCCCTCCAACAAGCAGGGGGTGAGAGGTTTTGTAGACAAGAGTCGGTGGGGGTTACATGTAGAAACAGCAGAGTCATCTGTAACAGTCATCTTCAATTGGTCACCAGTGGTCTGCCTAGCGTCATTTTGGTTGTTTTAGGACAGCTGGTTAATCTAAAGTGCCGGCATGCACTTGTTCCCATTTCTTTGCAGTCATTTCTCGGAATTGTGGCAGCTCAAGTCCTGGGTGCAGTCTGATCATCGTGTAGTTAACTTCTCCACCTAGGGTTTTGGTATCTGTAAGACAGCTCACAGGATATGGCTCAGAATATTATCTACAGCCCGTGAGAAAGAACTAAAGATCCTTGACCATGCTTAGTGACTGCATTATTATTATTCAGTCTCCTTTGACTGTTTTCCTTTGTTTCAGCATTTCTCACTTCTCTGATTAAACTTATTCTTTGACTAAAGTTTTAGGCAAAAGGCAAGCAGAGGACATGATAGGGGGGGAGGGTGGGCAAGGACCATATATACGGTCCTGCTCCCTTTCACTGAGACTTCCCTGGAGGTCCAGTGGTTAAGACTCTGCTTCCACTGCAGGGGGCACAGGTTCAATCCCCGGCCAGGGAACTTAAGGTCGTGAATGCCGTGTGGTGTGACCAAAAAAATTTATAGTTAAGAATTCCTTATCTTTTGTAGATAAATTCTAACATATTTACTAATAAAATGATATGGATGTTTGTCATTGACTTCAAAATAATCCAGTAGGAGAGATCTGGAAGACTTTGTGGGGTATAAATGAAATGAGAGTAAACCATGAGTTGTTGAAGCTAGATGACAGATTCCGGAGGGTTGGTTTTATTCTTTTCCCTCCTTCTGTATATGCTTGAAAGAGGATGATACATCTTGATAAAAGAAGCAATAGATGAAGAAGACACAATATATGTGCGCCTAGCAAGACTGTCTCCGGTGCGAGACACAAACAGTGCAGGCTTCTCGGAAACTGATAGGTCAAGCAGAAGAAGAAAAGCAGAGACATAGGTTATCTGAATAATATATTTAATAAGTTCAAACCTATGTATAAACCTCTAGACTCTATTTGAAAGTTTCTAAGAGGGGAATTCTTAAAAGCTCTCATTGCAAGGGAAAAAAAAAAAAACATTTATAAATAGGTGAGGTGATGTATGTTAACTGGGTTTGTTGTGGTGATAATTTTGCAACACATCCATATATCAAATCATTATGGTGTACACCTAAAACTAATCCAACGGTATATGTCAGTTGTATCTCATAAAACGAGTGAAATTTTCAAATAGAAATAAAGTATATGGCATGAACAAATACGTGACAGAAGTATTTCTCCTAGTCTCAACCTTCTACATTCAAGAGCTGAGTCAAGAGAGCAAAACACTGCATCGAAGTCATTCAGAAATTACTGTTTTCCTAAAAATAGTAATAATAATAATAACAAAGACCGGGCCAAAGGAAAGAAAGAAAAATCATAATTTTGAAATCTGTGGCGCCGAATAACCGTATTTTATAAGAATACCTACGAAAGCAAGGAAATGTGTCAACTTGAAATAGAAGGAGGGCTCAGGCTGGCTGTCCCTGCGCTGCTTCTCGCCCTCCTTTCGCAGCCAACGCTTTCCAGGCACCAAAGACGGGTTCCTTCTGGGTTCCACGTCTTTGCTCCTTTTTGGAGAAAGTGAGGCGCTTTCCCGGCGCCGCCGCCGGCTGGGCGCTAGGTGGCGCCGCTGCGCTTCTGAGCCCCCAGCGCCCGAGGTCCCCGCCGGAACCGGGCGCCTCTACGGTCCTGCATGCATCATCACTGGGCCCAAACTCAGCGTCCAGACGGGTGCACCTGGGGAGGACTGGGAGGGATGCAAGGCTAAAGACAGTGCCAGATGCCTGCCTTCCTGTAGGGAGTGTCTTCTCCTAAGCGCAGTATGCTCGTCTTATTCCATACTATTCCCCTCTCTGACTTCTTACTGACCCTCCTCGGGGTCCATTTCTCCTCCTCCACGACCTCTAAGAATGTGCCTTAAGCTCCTGTTTCCAGACCTCCTGGGTTGCCTCGGGTCCTCTGGCAGCTCAATTCTGAATGGGTAGAGCTAGCAACACGTTTGTCAGAAAGTCGTTCAGCCGGCCAGTCGTGTCGGATTCTGTGGACTGCAGCCCGCCAGGCCTCTCCGTCCCTCACCATCTCCCGAAGTTTGCCCAAGTTCATGTCCATTGCATCAGTGACGCCATTCAGCCATCTCATCTTCTGATGCCCTCTTCTCCTTCTGCCCTCAATGTTTCCTAGCATCAGGGACTTTTCCAATGAGTCAGCTGCTCTCATCAGATGACCAAAATACTGGAGCTTCAACTTCAGCATCAGTCCTTCCAATCAGTATTCAGGGCTGATTTCCCTTAAGATTGACTGGTTTGATCTCCTTGCAGTCCAAGGGACTCTCAGGAGTCTTCTCCAGCACCACAGTTCAAAGGCATCAGTTATTCAGCGCTCTGCCTTCTTCATGGTCCAGCTCTCACAACCTTATGTGACCACTGGGAAGACCATAGCCTTGACTATACAGACCGCTGTCGGCAGAGTAATGTCTCTGCTTTTCAACACACTGTCTGGGTTTGTCATAGCTTTCCTGCCAAGAAGCAAACGTCTTCTGATTTCATGGCTGCAGTCGCCATCTGTAATGATTCTGGAGCCCAAGGAGAGGAAATCTGTCCCTACTTCCACTTTGTCCCCCTCTATTTGTCATGAGGAAATGGCAACCCACTCCAGTGTTCTTTCCTGGAGAATCCCATGGACAGAGGAGCCTGGTGGACTGCAGTTCATGGGGTCGAAAAGAGTCAAACATGACTGAGCGACTAACACAACACACAGCAACACAATGGGGCTGGATGCCATGATCTTACTTGTTTTAATATTTTTAGTTTTAAGCTGGCTCTTTCACTCTCCTCCTTCACCCTCATCAAGAGGCTCTTGAGTTCCTCTTTGCTTTCTGTCATTAGAGTGGTATCATCCCCGTATCTGAGGTTGCTGATGTTTCTGCCACCTATCTTGATTCCAGGTTGTAACTCATCCAGCCCGGCATTTCTCCACATGTGCTCAGCGTAGAAGTTAAACAAATAGGGTAACAGCAGACAGCCCTGTTGTACTCCTTTCTCAGTCTTGAACCATACAGGGTTCTGACTGTTTCTTCTTGACCCACATACAAGTTTCTCAGAAGACAGGTAAGGGGGTTTGGTAATCCCATCTCTTTAAGAGCTTTCCACAGTTTATTATGATCCACACAGTCAAAGGCTCTGGTGTAGTCAATGAAGCAGAGGTAGATGGCTCTCTGGAATTCCCTAGCTTTCTCTGTGATCCAAAGAATGTTGGCAATTTGATCTCTGTTTCCTCTTCCTTTTCGAAACCCAGCTTGGACATCTGAAAGTTCTTGGTTCGCATAATGCTGAAGCCTAGCATGCAAGATTTGGGGATGAGGATTGACATTTTCCAGTCCTGTGGCCCCTGCTGGGTCTTCCAGATTTGCTGATACATTGAATGCAACACCTTGACGGCATCATCCTTTAGGATTTTGAATAATTCTGCTGGGATTCCTTCACATCCGCTAGCTTCATTGACAGCAGTGCTTCCTAAGGCCCACTTGACTTCACTCTGCAGATTGTCTGGCTCTGGGTGGCTGACCACACTGGATCGCACCAATCCAGTTCATCTGAATCTTTTTAATACAGTTCTTCCATGTATTCTTTCCATCTCTTCTTGATCTCTTCAGCATCTACTAGGTCTCCACCATTTATGTCCATTATTGTGCCCATCTTTGGGCAAAATCTTTCCTTGATATCTCCAATCTTCCTGAAGAGACCTCTAGTCTTTCCCCTTCTGTTGTTTTCTTCTAGTTTTATACTCTAAGAATGTGCCTTCAGCTCCTGTTCCCAAACCTCCTGGGTTGTCTCAGGTCCCCTGGTGGCTCAATTCTGAGCAAGCAACACGTTTGCCAGAAAGAGCACCCGCCAAAAAGTATGACACCCCTCTCACATTCAAGGAAAGAAGCACTGATTTATTGAATGAGTTATCTTAATTCTGTAGATGGGCCTCACCTTGTCTGTCATTGAAGTCACAGAGCTGTCTCCAACTAGGCTCAGTACGAGGGGAGAACGTGTGACCAGCACGCAGGGCTGTCTGTATGTGACTGGCCGTGAACTAATTCTGGAATCTCGCTACCCCGCATACATTACCCATCTCCCGGTCCAGGGAGGATAACCAGGGGCAGGCGGGGATAACGAAAGTGGCTTTGAGCAGTGACAGGCTCCACTATTTGGCCGCCTTCCAAAAGGATCAGCCAGGCTCCCAGCCGACCAGACTTGACCATCAAACTTGTAGGTTAACATGGGACAAGAAAGCGTGGAGGATGCAAGTTAGAAGAGAAGCCTGCTTCCTCCTGGACGGCCACCGTCCCCCGCTTTCGACTCTGTTCCGAGAAGACATGGGGGAAAAAGGAATTGGCCTGTGGGTGTAGCTGGCTCTCCCCACCATGCCTCAGAATGAAAGAGCTGGTGCCAGTCCCACCTGGGAGATGGCCCCACTCTGCCCATTCCTGTTCTTCCTGACCATCTATCAAGATCGGGGGTTGGGGGGGTGGCAAGAGTGCAGAGCACACCTGTTGTGATTCTCTTCTCCTTCCCACACCCACATCCAGCTGGTGGGAGAACCTGAGACCGTCTGTGGTTAGAGGACTCACAGACACAAGCTCATAGAGCAGCCCTCCATCTCTCCTCTAGTCTCCCCTGAAAGCATCAGGACCCCCAGTTAACAACTCGTGTGGCCTTGCTTGCCTTTGCTATTGCTCCTGCTTGCCCATCCCATCCCCCAGGATGCCAGTGAGGCAGAATTATTCCGGGTTACCTGGTGTCCAAGGGATCTGAATTAAGCAAATAAGGTTCTGCCTTGCACTTAACATTCCAGCGTGTATACATGCTCAGTCATGCCCATGCTTTGTAACCCCACAGACTGTAGCCTGCCAAACTCCTCTGTCCATGGGATTTCCCAGGCAAGAATATAGGAGTGGGTTGCCATTTCCTTCTCCAGTGGATGTTCCCGACCCAGGGATCAAACCCTTGTCTCATGAGTCTCTTGTATTGGCAGGCAGATTCTTTACTACCACTGTGCCACCTGGGAAGCCCTTACTGTTCCAGAAACTTGTCTTAATAGCTTTTATTTTTCTAGCAGTAAGAAGGTAAATCTTAAATCTTTCATCTTAACATTGGACAAAGTGGTTTTATAACAACTGTTACAATATTTCCAGCATCAACAATTTTTATCCTCTCTATCGTTTTTGAATTTTTGAGGTCATCTAAACATTCTTTCAAAGCTTTGAAACTGCTAAAATACAATGGATTATGAATGTCTATAAGAGGAAAAGGAAAATAGCAAATCTTTTAGCATTAGGGGAAAATCCAGTCTTCTTAAACATAAAGGGTTACTGTTCTGTAGAGAATAACTTCTTGTAAAGAGGAGCCAGGAAATGTGTTTGCTTTGAAACTCTACTTTTAACCTTCAAAATTCCTGAAGAAACAGTTTATGATACTTAAAAAAAAAAAAAAGACTTTTTTTAACTTCTGTTCATAGTTTCCTTGAGTTAAGAGGAGTGTCTTCAACATTAACAGCACTCCACATCTCAACATCATCCTTAACACCTGACATATTCTATTATTAACCCATAAGTTAACAAAACCCAAAGAAAGACGGAGGGAGGGAATAAAGGAGGGAGGGAGGAAGTAAGGAAAAGGAAGGAAAAAAGGAGAGATTCACTTTCAAAATGGTGGCATGAGAAACTGCAAACTTCCTCCCCAGCAAAACACTCATAACTGCTCAAGAAAAATTCTAATTGTATTTTTGAGCATTTAAACTCTCTAGAAATTGTCCTTGCTAAGAAGGGTGAGAATCTGTGGCACTTGAACAATGACCCAATCCCTCTTCGCTGCTCACCTTAACAGATGCTCTACTCTGCGTGGGTGTGGCCAAGAAAATGGGGCTCCCACCACCCCCAGATCCCAGTCAAAGAAGACAGCAGATCCCCAGGAGGAACAGGCCACCCACATTCCTCAGCCTTCATATCACACAGACTAAATTCCTGGTGAGTGCAGCTGAGAGAATGGTGGCTCCCTTCTTCCACTCATAGCAGGAGGCGCTCCCCAGACGGGGGAAGACAAAATTACCGAGCCCCTAGTTCCTCTTGCCTCAGCTTGCTTGTAGGTCAGAAGTCCCGCGCTGGGAGCAGCAAGCTGAGAAGACCAGAGGCTACTGCTCCCCAACAAAGCCGCGCTGTGTAGAACAGGAGTGTCACTCAGAGAAGGAAGCTGCTGTCGCTGCCCCCAGTGCAGGAGCAGGGGCTCAGATCGTGCCGTGGAGAGAGAAGGCCATGAGTCTAGAGAGCAGGGATACCGAAGACAGAAAGCAAAGAAGGGAGGGAGAAACAAAGAATGCTGCCATGATTCCGAACAAAATGCGGGGGAAGCTCTAGCATAATGGTGCTCTCGAAAACAATGGGGATTTTGGTGGTAAACAGTGAAGGGAACAGTGGCAGCCCCGTAACAGCAATGAGCTAAACTGCAGGTCAGCTAATCTGTCAGAGGAAACAGACAGACAGAGGAAGCTAAGACTCCCGCAGGAGTCAGAACAAACGTCAAAGTCCGACTTCAAAAACCACTCCTGGGAAGAGGCCCAGATGTAACTGGATCAGACCATGGGGCACTGTTATACCCCCAGGCATGGTTGACACCAACAGTGCGGTCAGCCGGGCTCAGTGGAGCCTAACGGCTGGGTGTGATGCCAGCAGAGACAGGTGGTTTAACAGAGAAGTCAGGGGAGAGGAAAGCACTGTCGGCCCAGGTGAGCATGCACAGCCTGAGTCTGCACCCTCTGGAGAGTGACATCAGAGGGTTCACACTGCAGGGAAACACACTCACAAAAATAATCCTGCAACGTCACTAAAGCAACACACCAGCCACAACAGGAAGCCCGGGCAGCGGAGGGGTGGGGGAGTGGCAGAGGTCAGTATCCACTAGCAGTTTGTCTTAACTATCTTAATGATCTAAAGAAAAAGTAGATAAATTTGACTTCACTACTATTAAAAACTTTTGTTCTTCTAAGGCCATTATCAATGAAGCAAGAGGACAACCTACACAAATATTTACAAATCATATACCAGATAAGGGTCTAGGGTACAGAATCTATAATACACACACACACATACACTCCATCAATAATAAAAAGACAAATAGTTTAATTAAAACTAGGAAAAACATTGAACAGACATTTCTCCTAAAAAGATGTCAGATGGCCAGTGAGCATGTAAAAAGATGCTCAGCATAATTAGTCATTAGAGAAATGCACATCAAAACCGCAAACAGATACAATCTCACATTCACTAGGATGCTATAATCAACAAGACAGACGCTGGCACATGTCGGTGAGCATGTACAGAAATGGGAACCGTCATACATTGCTGGTGGGGATGGAAAGTGGTACAGCCTTCCTACTATTTCTGTAGATTAATGATCGCCTGGGGCTGGCGAGTGCTGGGAAGAAATTGGGAGTGGTTGCCGATGGGTTTAGGGTTTCTTTGAGGAGATGATAAAAAATGCTCTAAAATCCAGCATGGTCATGGTTGCACAGCTCTGTGAATATACTAAAAGCCATTGAATTGTACGCCTTAAATGAGTGGGCTGTGTTGTGTGTGCATTTAATAAAGCTGTTGTAGTTTTCAAAAAGAAAGGAAGAAGGAGGGGAAGGGAGGGAAGAAGGAAGGAAGGACAGGGCCCTTTCGCCCCTCATCATTTCTTACATCCTCCTACAGGACTTAGAATTAGGAGTATTTTGTGCCCCCAGCTGCAAAGATCTCTGCTTCTACACAGGAATTCCTGGCTGTGATCCATAAGGAGTCCATATCGACAAGAGAGAAGTGTTAGCATGAGAGTAAAACCCAAATGACCTGGCTGCTTGCTGCACCCCACCCCCACCCCCAGCCGAGTGTCCGTGGCCCAGCAGGAGGCTCTGGGCTGGAAGGTCAGGTCACTGCAGAAACCATTTACAGCCAAGAAGTAATTAGACAGCTTTAGACTTGACCATAAACCTGAGCAGAGGCCTGAATTCCCCCCATTAGGAAAGCTAATTAGGAAGAAGGATGAGAGAAAGGCAGCCGATCACTGAATGGGACTTTCTCTGTGTCCACAAGCCTCTTCCAAAGCCCCAAGCTAAAAACACAGAGCACCCCCACGGATGTCATGTGCGGTCTTGGACATGACAGAGCCCCAGAGGCCCAACCATGAGTTCCCTGCTGTCTCCAGCTTGACCCCAGCCAGCGGGAGAGGGTCCCCACACCCCTCACTGTGCTCCACCTGGTCCTCCATCTAACGGGTTTCCTGTACATGCCATCCAGAACCTGAGGACGGCAGGAATTGTCCACACCAGGACCAGTTTCCCTCAATCCCCACCCCACCCCTCCCTGGCCCTGGGGAGGGAAAAGCAGACCCCACCCATCCCAGGGCCAGGATTCATGGGCCTGGGGTCAGGCAGAACTAGGGGGAAAACCTTTGAATTTGCTGTCAGATGAGAGTTTTAAATTAACGACAGGGTGTTTAATACCGGAACATAATCAGAAATCACTGGTAGGCCCTGCTCCCAGTGTGATTGAGGCTAGGATGGCAGGTCCAGCAGATCTGGGTGTGGGGAAGTGGGAGCCCTGGGCCACTCAGCACAGAGACCCTGAAGTCAGGGAGCTGGAGGCCCAGGTGACAGAGGTGCTAAGAAACAAGGAAGGGGGTTTCCCTGTGGGTCCGCAGTTAAGACTCTACCTTGCAATGCAGGAGAAAGTGTTAATGCTCAGTCGTGTCCGACTCTTTGCAATCGCATGGACTATAGCCCCCTAGGCTTCTCTGTCCATGGAATTCTCCAGGCAAGAATACTGGAGTAGGTAGCCATTCCCTCCTCCAAGGAATCTTCCTGATCCAGGGTCTCTTGCATTGTAGCCGGTCTCTTTACCATCTGAGCCACCAGGGAAGCCCTCCAGGGGACTCGGCTTCAGTCCCTGGTTGGGGAACTGTGTGCCACAAGGGAAGATCACTAAGATGCAACTAAGAGCTGACACAGCCAAATAAATACATGAAAGATAGTGAAAGGGAAGTCACTCAGTCGTGTCCAACTCTTTGCGACTCTATGGACTGTAGCCCACCAGGCTCCTCCATCCATGGGATTTTCCAGGCAAGAATACTGAAGTGGGTTGCCATTTCCTTCTCCAGGGGATATTCCCGACCCAGGGATTGAACTCGGGTCTCCCACATTGTGGGCAGACTCTTTACTGTCTGAGCCACCAGGGGATCCCTAATAAATACATAAATATTTTTTAAAAAGAGGAAGATGGAGAAACAGCTGGGTGGGCATTCCAGACACAGCTATTACGGGAATCCAGCCCAGGAGTGGGGGAAAGAGGGAGGGCAGGGCAGGCTCACCCCTAGAAGTTGGACCCTGGGGGGCGTCTGTCCACAGATGGAGAAGGTTGGGGGTGACCCGCCCCCACTTCCTAGCAGGGTGGGAGACACAGCCACAGGGCCTGTCCCCAGAGAGACAGACAGGAGGGAGGGTGAGGGAGAGTCCCAGGACCTGCTCAGCAGGAAGAAAGGCAGCGAACGCAGGCCTCCCTTTCCACTTCTCGCCCCTTCTGACTCAGATGGTTCAGGAAATTGGCTCCTGCCTCGTTGGCCCCAGGAAACAAGGCCGGTGGTACTCAGACCGGAATGCCAGGGTGGTCTGACCCAAAGTCACATGCACAGGGCTAATCTCTAGGAGAGCATCCCTGGGGTGGGCGGGCTGCACCACCTGGGTCATGGGTGTGCCCTGCAATCTGCGGCCCCAGACAGGCCCCAGAATATAAGAGGTGGTTGCGAAGAACTGACTCATTGAAAAAGACCCCGATGCTGGGAAAGACTGAAGCAGGAGGAGAAGGGGACGACAGAGGATGAGATGGCTGGATGGCATCACCGATGCAATGGACATGAGTTTGAGTAAACTCTGGGAGCTGGTGATGGACAGGGAGGTGTGCTGCAGTCCATGGGGTCGCAAAGAGTCTGACAGTGCTGAACGATTAAACTGAACTGAACTGGGAATATATGTGTGATTTGGGTTGGGGGAGTGGGGATGTCGCCAGGAGGGAGACCCTTGTCATACACACCTTCCTGCTTCTGATGGGTACCTGCCGGAGGCTCGGATCCCCGGGTGGGGCGCCTGGTCCCATGCATTTCCCCCCAGGATGAGGCCAAAGGCCTTGCTCTGCTGGAAGAATTGCTGGCAGGCTCCCCCACGCCAGGCTTGGCACAGCTGCAGGTGGACCCACAGCAGAAGGAGAAGGTGACCAGCGTCTAAAAGGGATGGGACATCCGCCCCACCCGGAACCTTCTTTACACTTGCCCCCAGAAGCTCCACCCGGAGCAGCAAGGGGAGAGAACCCGGTCGCCCTCCCTCCAGACCCGCCCACTTCCTCCCCATGTAAAGCAGATTGTTGTTTTGTTTGTGTCTCATCCGCTGCCAGGTGGAGATGTAAATAGAAAGCACTGAGTGAGGCTGTTTTACATAATGAAGACGAGGAAGCCAAAACGAGGAAGCCAGAACATTTAGCGAAACAGTAACTTGTTGCTTGGAGAGACTTTCCAGGGGTGGGTGGCAGGTTAAGGTGGCCCCAGGGGTGGTGGGAGCAGAGAGAGCTTCTCAGGAAGGAGCGGCAGGATACGGGCAATATGGGGACCACCCCCGGTCCACACAGAGGAGCCCCCATCTCAAAGCAGAGCCCACAGACGTAGAATTTCTTTAAGAATTTTCTTATTTTGACCATTTCAAGTATAAGAACGATGAAGAACTGTAAAGCAGGACCTTCCGGTCGTCTGCACCAGGCAGGTTTTTGCAACTCACACCCCCTTGGGACTCAGCTTCCTCCGCCAGAAGACAGCTTGACACTTATTCCTTCCTTGCAGCCTGAGGGGCAGGTGAGCCAGCGGATTTCCTGCCATATCAATAAACAAGGAGGCACAGCCATCAGAGATTCCCACCCTCCAAAGGTGAATTTTTGAGCCCTTGAAGAAGAATGCCTGCTATCTGGCAGCCACTGAGCTGCCACCACTCCCTACGGGGAGCAAGGAACTAGTTCAGTTCAGTTCAGTCACTCAGTCGTGCCCAACTGTTTGCAACCCCATGGACTGCAGCACACCAGGCTTCCCTGTCCATCACCAACTCCCGGATCTGGCTCAAACGCATGTCCATTGAATCGGTGATGCCGTCCAACCATCTCATCGTCTGTCATCCCCTTCTCCTCCAGCAAGGAAACTAAGGCAGTGAAAAATCAAACTGCAGGATGCTGGCCCCAGATAGTGGTGATGCATGTGAAAGGATGATTTCAGTGAGCCCAGACTCTAGCATCTTCCCACACATAGTGTGCTTAGCCGCTCAGTCGTGTCTGACTCTTTGCAAACCCGTGGACTGTAGCCAGCCAGGCTTCTCTGTCTATGGGGATTCTCCAAGCAAGAATACTGGAGTGGGTAGCCTATCCCTTCTCCAGGGGATCTTTCTAACCCAGGAATCGAACCAGGGTCTGCTGCATTGCAGGCGGATTCTTTAGCAGAAAAACACTAAATTCCTTAATGTGAGATGTCTAGTGTTCCTTAATTAACAATAATATTTTGATGTTCAGACTACCTGCCCCTTGTCACAAACTTCTATATAACCTGACTCCTCTCCCCGGCCCCCATCTGCTCGGAACAGTTTTCTCCTGGTTACTTGAAGATACTATCTCCCGGGCTTGAAGTTCTAGAACTTCCCACCAAATAAACCCTGACTCTCAGCTTCTAGGCTGTGACTTAGAGGCGCAACTTCGGGGATGGAAGTGCTCTTCACAACCCCCTTAGGTCTCATTTCCTCTTCCAGCCTTATCCCCTCCATACTCACTGCCCCACAGCCCTTGATGCTGGGGCTGCTCTGTCTGCCCTCTGACTCTCTTCCCTCCCCGCCCATTCCCACACCCCAGCCTCATAGTCCCCTCCTCAACCCCAGAAAAACCAAGGACCTGCATCAATCTGCTGAAGCCCATCCCTTCCCAGGTGACACTGACGTCCCCGCACGGCAGGCGTCTCATCCCTGCTCCCGGTGAAGCTGGCAAAGGCACCTTCCTGTTCTTGGCGTCTGTGCTTCTCCCCAAAGCCTCCTGCATCAGGCTTTAGCAACACAGGCCACGCTTATTTACAGAGGCCATGGCAGGGACACAGTGGGGTCCCAGCCACCTCCTGTTCCAAGTGCTGCTAGACAGGGAAAGTGGGCCCTGGATTAACCAAAAGATACTCCATGACCAGATAGGGTGTGAACTGGTCTGCCCGGGTGCCAGGGGTCTTTCCACCTAACCTCTAGTATTTCTAAACCTCCAAGACTGGTTTCTGCAATTTGAACTCTACTCTGGACAGAGCTGGCCACTGGGGCTCGTAGCAGCGGTCAGCAGAAGGAAGGATAATCAGTTCACCCACAGCAGCAGCCCACTTCGCCGGCAGCTGCATGGACCACAGATCCATTTGTTCAGGCGGCTGCAAGGTTAGGCTCCCTTGACATTCATTTCCTGCTCAGAAAGGCGGTGAGTCATCTGCCTCCTGCTTCTTCTCCTTTAAGTATTGCTCTGAGACCAGAGTCTGCAGAAGGAGAGGTCACATGGAACCCTTTATTTAGCATCGAGGTTCTCAGCCTGGGGGTGGGGAGCACCCTGTGGGGTAGCTGGAAACAGCCCTGGTAAGTTCTGAGCACGCACCTGAGCCAAGAAGCTCAGTGCAGCTGGAAAGTCCTGGAAGTCCACTGACGTTCAGTCGCTGTCTTGCGGTTGAGGTCAAGTTAGCAAGTTGGGGTGCAGACCGCTGGGAAAAGACAGCCAGCCCAGGAAAGCACCCCGGCTTAAGCAGCTTAGTGCTGTGCTTTGTTGAAAGACGGGCTGTCTGCTGTGTGTCCACCAGGTGGCGCAGGACACCTCAGCGGTCAGCTCCCACCGGCGGCCTGGTGCACACTGCTGACCTCGCTGCGATTGGAAATGTGCACAGGTGCAAGGCTATCACTTGACCAATAATGTTTTCATTTGGACTAAGTTCAGCCAAATTTAACACAACAGTAAAGTGGCGACTTTGGCAAGAGAGAAGTTTTATTTGTTTCTGTATGAAAAGTGTCCTGGGCTGGTATAAGAGCTCCACAATGGTGTGCATCCACAGTGCAGCCTCCTTCGTCTTCAAAGCAGCCATCTAGGATACGGCCCTCAGCCTCCTACTCCAAAGTGACTGCTAGAGCTCCAGCCATCACGTCTGAGTACTATGCCATAGGATAGAGGAAGGGAGATGTCCCGCTGCTCTAAGGAACTTTCCCAGAATTCAAAGACAGCATATAGTTATACTTACAATTCATCAGGCAGAAGGGAGGCTGGAGACTGGAGTTCTGTACCTCAGCATTGCTATCCCTAAATAATTTCATGGCTCTGTTTGGAAAAAAAAAAAAAAAGAAAGAAAGAAAATGTAAGAAAGGGGAGCTGAAAGCAGCTAGCACCCTCAGCCAAATACCAACATAGGATGCTAAAAATTCCTTTATGCCAACACAGCATATTTCCCAACCCCCGGAAATCAGGACATTGAGGACTCCTTCATTGCCTGCCCTCTTTTTAACTTTTTATTTTGTATTGGGGTATAACCACTTAAGAGTGTTATGATAGTTTCAGGTGGAGAGCAAAGGGGCTCAGCCATACATATACATGTGTCCATTCGGCCCCTAAGCCCACCTCCCATCCTGCCTGCCCTTTATTGATAGGACTTCCACACATGTGTCCCATGTCCATATTCTTCTCCTAAACCCCAGGATCTGCACATCTACCTAAACGTCCTGCAGGAACCCAAGCCAGCTCAGCACCGCCCATCCCAGTCCCCATCCACCCGCTCTTCCTCCTGCTCTCCCGGCTCCAGGGCTCCATCCTCCAGTCCCCACCTAAGCCAAGAACCGGGAAGCCATCCCAGGTGCCCTGCTCCGCACACAGCCACCCTGTTCATCCTTATACTCCCTCTTCTCCACACTCCTGGACCACACTTCAGAGATGGGATGCAGAGGCCCCGCCCCTGATGCGCCTGAGCTTAGCGAGAAGCGCCCATCTCTACGGAAACAACTGGAAACTGTGACAGGACTGCAGAGACTCCCCCCGCCTCCCGGGGGGCTGGGGTGTGGCAGGAGTGCCGCTGGGATGGTGTAGGTCTGGCAGAGACCAGGGTTTGAGTGGCCCAGGCAGGGAGGGAAGGATTTGGGCAGGGTGGCCGCTTGAGGCAAAGCCCAGAGAAGAGAAACGTCGCTGGCAACTGCAGGGTCCCCTGTGCCCAGAAAGTGAAAGTGTCAGTCCCTCAGTCGTGTCCAATTCTTTGGGACCCCATGGACTGTAGCCCACCAGGCTCCTCTGTCCATGGGACTCTCCAGGCAAGAATACTGGAGTGGGTTGCCATTTCCTTCTCCAGGGGATCTTCCCGACCCGGGGATCAAACCTGGGTCTCCCGCATTGCAGGCAGATTCTTTACCATCTGAGCCACCAGGGAAGCTCCCCTGTGACTGAAGTAGGAGCAGAAGGCGTGAGTTGCCATCTAAGGCTCAGGGAGCCCTTGGGATTTACTAAGCTTTACTCGGGGTTCTCTGCAGGGTGGGGGGATGGGATCTATGATGGCACACAACAACAGCCAGGAGCGGGGCTTGAGAGGAATGAACGGGGAGGCAGAGAGACCATTTATGCTGCAAGTATTCGTGCCAGAGACCAAAGATGCCAAATCAGGGGGGTGGGGCGTTAGAACGAGAGGTAGATTCCAGAACAATCCCGGAAGAGCCAGGCGTGTTGACGGGATGTAGAAAAGGAAGGAAAGCGAGGAGCCCTAGGGACTTCCAGCCTGGGGGCAGGGGTGTGCCAGGACCCTGAGACAGTCCCGAGGGCAGAGGGGCCTGCTGGGGACGAATGGGAAGGAAGAGGTTGGCCCAAGGGCGCGCACAGAGCATGGACCCCCGGAAGGAGAAAACCCAGCTGGGAGGGGTAGACAGACACAGGCACCAGTAGCTAAGGAGCGGGAGAGGAGCCTGGGGAAGGCTCACGGAGGGAGTGCGGAGGAAGCTTAGTAGTGCTGATGGTTCCCTATAGCCCACCAGGCCCTCTGTTCATGGAATTCTCCAGGCAAGAATACTGGAGTGGGTTGTCATTCCCTTCCCCAAGGGATCTTCCCAACCCAGGGATCAAACAAGGAACCTTGGAAAGAGGGGCCAAATTTAGATACAGAGGCTGAGAAAATGAGAACCAGAGGGAGAAAGACAGAGAGAGAGCGAGAGACAGAGATAAACAGAGAAACAGAGAGACACAGAGACAGACACAGAAGCTGAGTGCCGAACAATTGATGCTCTTGAAGTGTGGTGTTGGAGAAGATTCTTGAGAGTCCCTTGGACTGCAAGGAGATCCAGCCAGTCCATCCTAAAGGAGATCAGTCCTGGGTGTTCATTGGAAGGACTGAGGCTGAAGCTGAAACTCCAGTACTTTGGCCACCTCATGCAAAGAGCTGACTCATTTGAAAAGACCCTGATGCTGGGAACAACTGAAAGCTGGAGGGACGACAGAGGATGAGATGGCTGGATGGCATCACCAACTCAATGGACATGCATTTGAGTAAAGTCCAGGAGTTGGTGATGGACGGGGAGGCATGGCGTGCTGCAGTCCATGGGGTCGCGAAGAGTCAGACACAACTGAGCAACTGAACTGAACTGAACTGAGACCCTGAGAGCTGGTGTGCCCCGGCTGGCAGGCAGAGCCTGGCCTCTCGGGACACATTGTCCACAGTGTCCTTCACCTGCCACCACAGAGCCTCCCGCTTCCGCTCCTCATAGCCACTCGTATCTGTCCTTCTGAATTCCTCAGGACCTTTCAGGCTGCAAGTGATAGAAAAAACCCAGCCTGAACAAGGTTGAGGAAGAAGGGACAGGCTCTGAAAAGCCAGCCGGGCGTCACTCCCGGGGAAGGCCAGTTCAAGGACCAAGCCCTGGAGGAGGACAGACCGGCTGAGACCCAGGACTGGACCGCCACCAGAGACCGACGTCTGGGTCTCGTGCCTGAGCCTCTGCAGGGAGTCCATCCTCCCCCAGGGGGCTCGCCACATGCAAGGGTCATGGCCCCCCGCAATGATGGGGGAGGGATGGCGCTGTCCCTGGGGTCAGTTTACAAACTCTGGAGAGGGACACCTTCCGGCTGGGGTCCATGGACCTTGAGGCGGTGGGCAGGATGGGAAAGAAATCTGTGGCCACTCTCAACCTCACAACTCGGGTAGAAAAGGGCAGTGCCTGGAAGAATGTGCCAGACGCCTGGGGAAATGAAGGCGATGGCGGCTCCAAGTCAGATGGCCCCCAGCAGAAGCCCCCTCCCCAGCTGATGCTCCCTCTCTTCCTGCTGTGCCCTCCTCCCCCAGCCCGCCCCTAGCCCTCCCCCACCCTCTCTGGGTCTTCCTCTCTTCCTCCCCCCCCTCCCCGAACCATCTCTCCACCCCCACCCCGGGCTGGGGTCTTCTCTGCTTCTGCCAATCAGCCTTCACTCCCTGCCTGCTTTGCCAGCCCTGTTTTCCTCCAGACTCTGAGGCCCTCGCACACTTACAGCGTTTTTGTTCCACTATGACATTTAAGGTCCCCATGGTTACCTATGCCCAGGGCTAAACAAAACTCTAGTCTAGCCTGCTTCTGCCAAGCGTGGCCAGGCCGCTACTCCAGCTCCGAGTGCTGGACTTCTCCAGAGACAGCCAAAGACAGCACCAGCTTTCTTGGCAGCCTTGTCACAGCTAAATCACACTGAGTTTTCTATTTCCATAAAACATGTTTTAAAGATGATCAAAGTAATCACGTGCTCACTGGAGAAAACTTTGAAAACAGATAGAAAGGAGATCGTGAAAAATCACCTGCAATGCTTCGTTTTGATCCATTTCAGTCTTTTACTCATGCAGATTTTAAAACATTTTTAACACAGGTTGACTTAGTCTGTGAAATTTCAGCTTTCACTTCACCTTTTATGAAGAGCCCTTTGCATATCACCAAAAGTCCTGTGAAGATACTTTTAGTGTGTTAATGATATTCCTTTCACAGTTCCTGATACAGTAACTGACAGTTACTACTCTCCGCCAGATGCTTTTGTGGATTATTTTATTTAACAGCCTACCAAGTAGCTACCCTGGGAAGTAGGTACTTATTTTCTCTATTTTGCAAGTGACGAAACTGAGGCTTAGAGATGTTAAATAATTTGCCACAGTCACAGAGCTAGTAACTGGCAGGTCAAAGATTGAACCCAAGACAATCTGATTCACTCTCAGTGTCCCCCCTCCTCACCACCTCCCATCTGGACACTGTGACCCACAGGTGTGACCCAGGTGATGTATGTCCATAGTAGGAAGGTGTCTTTGTCTCCACCTGGGCACCAGTGTGTCCCTGCAGGATAGTGACAGAGAATGTGTTCCATGAGCAGGCACTTCCCATATATGTTTGATGTGACTTCAGTTCAGTCCCTCAGTCATGTCCGACTCTTTGCGACCCCATGGGCTGCAGCACACCAGGCCTCCCTGTCCATCACCAATTCCCAGGGCTTGCTCAAACTCACATCCATCAAGTCAGTGATGCCATCCAACCATCTCATCCTCTGTCATCCCCTTCTCCTCCCACCTTCAATCTTTCCCAGCATCAGGGTCTTTTCCAATGAGTCAGTTCTTTGCATCAGGTGGCCAAAGTATTAGAGTTTCAGTTTCAGCCTCAGTCCTTCCAATGAATATTCAGGATTGGTTTCCTTTAGGGTGGCCTGGTTGGATCTCCTTGCAGTCCAAGGGACTCTCAAGAGTCTTCTCCAACACCACATTTCAAAAGCATCAATTCTTCAGCACTCAGCCTTCTTTATAGTGCAACTCTCACATCCATACATGACCACTGGAAAAACCATAGCTTTGACTAGACGGACTTTGTCAGCAAAGTAATGTCTCTGTTTTTTAATGTGCTGTTTAGGTTGGTGATAGCTTTTCTTCCAAGGAGCAAGTGTCTTTTAATTTCATGGCTGCAGTCACCATTCACCATCTGCAGTGATTTTGGAGCCTAAAAAAGTAAAGTCTCTCACTGTTTCCATTGTTTCCCATCTATTTGCCATGAAGTGATGGGACCAGATGCCATGACCTTAGTTTTCTGAATGTTGAGCTTTAAGTCAACTTTTTCACTCTCCGCTTTCACTTTCATCAAGAGACTCTTCAGTTCTTCTTTGCTTTCTGCCTGCCATAAAGGGGGTGTCATCTGCATATCTGAGGTTATTGCTATTTCTCCTGGCAATCTTGATTTCAGCTTGTGCTTCAACCAGCCTGGCATTTTGCATGATATATTCTGCATAGAAGTTAAATAAGCAGGGTGAAAATTTACAACCTTGACGTACTCCTTTCCTAATTTGGAACCATTCTGTTGTTCCATGTCCAGTTCTAACTGTTGCTTCTTGACCTGCATACAGATTTCTCAGGAGGCAGGTAAGGTGGTCTGGTATTCCCATCCCTTGAAGGCTTTTCCGTGGTTTGTTGTGATCCACACAATCAAAGGCTTTGGCATAGTCAATAAAGCAGAAGTAGATGTTTTTCTGGAACTCTCTTGTTTTTTCGATGATCCAGCGGATGTTAGCAATTTGATCTCTGGTTCCTCTACCTTTTCAACATCCAGCTTGAACATCTGGAAGTTCATAGTTCACGTGCTGTTGAAGCCTGGCTTTGAGAATCTTGAGTATTAGTTTGCTAGTATGTGAGATGACTGCAATTGTGCCGTAGTTTGAATATTCTTTGGCATTGCCTTTCTTTGGGATTGCAATGAAAACTGACCTTTTCCAGTCCTGTGGCCACTGCTGAGTTTTCCACATTTGCTGGCATATTGAATGCAGCACTTTAACAGCATCATCTTTTAGGATTTGAAATAGCTCAACTGGAATTTCATCACCTCCACTAGCTTTGTTCATAGTGATGTTTCTTAAGGCCCACTTGACTTCACAGGATGTCTGGCTCTAGGTGAGTGATCACATCATCGTGGTTATCTGAGTTAAAGATCTTTTCTGTATAGTTCTTCTGTGTACTCTTGCCACGTCTTCTTAATATCATCTGCTTTTGTTAGGTCCATACCATTTCTTCCCTTTATTGTGCCCATCTTTGCATGAAATGCTCCCTCGGTATCATTAATTTTCTTGGAAATCTTTAAGTCACCACGTTGCAATGTGGAGCCAACAGCTGAAGGGTGCCTACACCATGTGTGCTGGGGCATGGGGATGGAGAGCTCTTCCTGGCACAGAGACACAGAGTAATTTAGAAAACCAGAATTTGAATGGAACCATCTCAATTTTTAAAGGCTGTATATCAAAACCCCACAGCAAACCTTATACCTAATGGAAAAGCTTTAGAAACGTTCCTGTTAACACTGGCAACAAGATAAAGATGCCTATCAGAACTGCTATTATGTAACAAAGAATCAGAGGTCCTGGCCAATGTTATAAAGCAAGAAAAAGAAATGAAGGTGTATGAACTGGAAGGAAAGAAATACAAGCGTTGTTATTTGTGGTCAGTATGATAAACTACACAGAAATTTGAACAAAGTATTAGAACTGAAAAGAGTTATTGGATGGATGTAACATCAAATTTAAAAAGTCAGTAACACTTTCTCTGCAGCACAAAAACCACCTAGAATATATATAACAAATATAGGGTACCACTATATACCAATACATAACAAAATAAGGTAACATTAATAATAACAACAAAAGCTATAAAATATCTTTAAATATGACCAAAAAATACATCATTCTCAAAGTAGGAAATTTTTGCCTTCTATTAAGTGAGATAAATACTTTCTATCTATCTATCTATCTACACTTTCTATCTATACTATCTCACTCTATTAAGTGAGATAAATACCTGATGTGAAGAGTTGACTCATTGGAAAAGACCCTGATGCTGGGAAAGATTGAAAGCAAAAGGAGAAGCGGGCAGCAGAGGATGAGATGGTTGGGTGGTATCAATTACTCAATGGACATGAATCTGAGCGAACTCCAGGAGACTGTGAAGGACAGGGAAGCCTGGAGTGCTGCAGTCCGTGGTGTCACAAAGAGTCAGACATGACTTAGGGACTGAACAACAACAGAATGCGATGGATGATCTAAATAAGTGAAATAATCCCTGTTGTTGGATGCAACGACTTAATATAAAATCGATTCCACCCTGGATGCAACAACTTAACATAAAATAATTCCATCGATTATTAGTATGGCAACACACCATACTAATAATCCTAATAAAATTCCAACTGCACTTTTTTTGGAATTCAAGCTTATTCTAAAATTTATGAGGAATAATAAAAGTTCCCAGATTACTAAGGTAATTTTAGAACAGAAAGGCAAAGACGGATCGGTCTTATAAGATATGAAGATATACTCCAAGGCCATAGTGATAAAAGACACTCTCTACTGTGCAGCGGAATATTACTCATCCTTAAGAAGGACGCGCTGTCACCCGCTGCAACGCAGATGAACCGTGAGGACACTCTGCTGAGTGAAACAAGCCTGTCTCAAAACGACAAATACTGTAGGAGTCCACCTACATGAAGCACATGCAGGAATCAAAATCATAAACACAGAAAGTACAAAGGTGGTCTACCAGGAGCTGGGCAGAGGGGATAATGGGGAGTTCCTGTATAATAGATAGCGTCAGCATTTTTTCAATTTTTCTGGCTTTTTTTTGGCTGCTCTAGGTCCCCATCATGGCTACAACATACAGGTGTGGTTGCCCTTCAGCCTATGGAATCTCAGTTCCCCAATCAGGGATTGTCCCAAGACTCCCACATTGGAAGGTGGATTCTTAACTACTGAACCATCCGGGAAGTCCCTAGACTTACAGTTTTATAAGATGAAAAGAGCTCTGGGCCTGGATGAAGGTGACGGTTACACAACTATGTGGATGTATTTAATTCAACTGAACTATACACTTAAAAATGGTTAAGATGGTAAATTTTGCATTGAGTAGTCTACTGCAATTTTTTAAAAGTAAAATATGCAAAAAGAAACCTCTTTTTCCTGGTATCCAGGAGGAAATAAAAGACTTCACCTGAGAATGTATGGATTTTGAAAGCTATCACTAAAAAAGACTAGTACCAAAGCCGTGGATGTCCTGATCTCACAAGATACCTAATGTAGTTTGTGTGAGCTCAATCAGTTAGCTGTGTCCAGCTCTTTGCAACCCCATGGACTGTAGCCCACCAGGCTCCTCTGCCCGTGGGATTCTCCAGGCAAGAGTACTGGAAGTGAAAGTGAAAATGAAAGTCATTCAGTCGTGTCTGACTCTTTCCAACCCCGTGGACTATACAGCCCATGGAATTCTCCAGGCCAGAATGCTGGAGTGGGTAGCCTTTCCTTTCTCCAGCAGATCTTTCCAACCCAGGGACTGAACCCGCATCTCCTACATCAGCAGGTAGATTCTTTACCACTGAGCCACCAGGGAAGCCCAATGTAGTTTATAAGAAGTGAATACAAAAGGCCACAGAATCTTCCTTTCTTTCTTCCTTTTTTGGCAGAAAATTTCAACTTTATTTGGCCAAAATGCACAATACCAATATTCTGCTAGAAAAGCCTGAACACCTGTCAACATGTGATTCGCTCAAGCATCCTTGGCCATCTTCCAGGCTGGAAATGAAGGCTCCTGGCTCTGCCTGCTGCAGGCCCTAGGCCACCCTGGACATCACGGAGCAATGAGGACCCTGTCTCTGTCCAGAAAGGGTGGGACTGCCAGCCCTGTCCTGGGCCCAGCAATACCTTCCAGTCGCAGGGTGACACCCCCTAAGACAGAGACCTGTAGTCTCCATTTAACCAAATGACTCAGGAACCATGCTTGGCCACAGTAACACCACATGAAACAAGGGACTCGTCTGGCCCAGCCTAGTCATGCCCCGCACAGGGGACAGAAGTCTCCAGGGAGGCCAGGCCAAGGTCAACAGACACCCTAACACCCAAAAATGTCTAAGAATCCCACAGGTGGAATTTTGCTTAAGTGAGAGCATAAACCTAACAGGAATGAGATATGACCAGCATGACATATAGAATCTTCTTTAGCCTTTCTGTCTTATACCGTCTCACTAGAAAATTTGTGTGCTGGCTACTTCACAGAATTTCTGTGAGAAATCAGAGGGAACGCATTCTCTTCCCCCACCAGGGCAGGAATGTAGACATCCATCGTCCTCACCATCAGTCAACTTCAGCAGAAAGAAGGGGTGCGGCCAGCCTCCCTGGAGAAAAGCAGTGATGTGGACCCACTGAGTGTCCTGCAGCGTCTCCTAAGTGGGGAGTCCTGGGTACTGGGCGGAGATGGACCACTTCTACAGAGAGGCTGAACACCACGGAGGGTGGGATCCAATTAGTCTTGTCCTCTTGATGGGAAAGGGAAGGGATTTGGTTAAGAAAACCCATTGTGGGGACTTCCCTGGTTGCCCAGTGGTTAAGAATCTGTCTGCCAATTGCAAGGTGCATGGGTCTGATCCTTGGTCTGGGAAGATGCCCCATGTGGAGAAGCCGCAAAGCCCAGGAGCCACAACTCCTGAGCCCCTGTTCTGCAACAAGAGAAGCCACTGCCATGAGAAGCCTGCACACCAACCACAATGAAGAGTAGCCCCTGCTAGCTGCAATTAGAGGGTCTGCAACACAAAACTAAGACCCAGCACAGCCAAAAATAAATACGACTAAATGATTTTTTAAAAAAAAGAAAGAAAGTAAATCCACTCTGACTGTTGTCTGTCTCAGAAGGTGGAACCTGTCATGGTGTTATAAACCAAATTTTACAAACCAAAGTAGCCCCCAGTTGAGCCTAACTGGGGTCTACAGAGAAGGAAACCTCCCCGGAGAGCACTTCCGGAAGGGTGAGATTTGGCCTCTGTTAGTTTCCTAGGTCACACGACTCAGCGACCAAACGCACACACAGTTTCCTAGGTTGGCCGTAACAAAGTCCCACAGACTGGCTGGTTATGTAACAGAATTTTCTTTTCTTACATTCTGCAGAAGCCCGAGATCAAGGGGTTGGCAGAGTCAGCTTCTTCCAAGGCTTCTCCACTTGGCCTCGGTGGATGGCCGTCTTCTCCCTACGTCCTCACATGACCTTCCCTCTGTGTGTGTCTGGGTCCTAATCTCTTCTTATAAGGACACCAGTCATCTTGGATCGGCGCCCACTCATATGACCTCACTTTATCTTAATTACTTCTTTAAAGGCTTTATCTCCAAATACAGTCACATTCTGAGGTGCCAGGCCTTAGGACTTCAACATATGAATTGGGGGAACCATAATTCAGGCCAAAATAGGAGCTTAAGAAATGTGATGGGAACTTGAACAGCTCTCATGAAGCGTGTATTAGAGAAAGAACAGTAAGTGAGGGTTCACTGAAACTAGAGAGCTTAAACATGTGGAAGGACAAGTCAGCAGAGACCCACGATCTTCTCCAGAATGACCCTGCAAGGATCACAGTGGGAAGTCGTGTGACCCAGAGGGCCTGTGTGAGACCCAGACACGCAGCGAAAGCCTCAGGGAAAGCAACCAGCTTCCACAGTTGTCTTAGGAGATAATCAAGAAAGTGCTCAAAGGTGTTTACCCAAGACTTTTTACTACAGCCCTACACAGAATATCCTTGGAAGAAATGCTGGGACCAACCTAGATAGCCTATTAAAAAGCAGAGACCTTACTTTGCTGACAAAGTTCCGTCTAGTCAAGATTACAGTTTTTCCAGTAGTCATGTATGAATGTGAGAATTGGATTATAAAGAAAGCTGAGCACTGAAGAATTGATGCTTTTGAACTGTGGTGTTGGAGAAGACTCTTGAGAGTCCCTTGGACTCCAAGATCCAACTAGTCCATTCTAAAGGAAATCAGTCCTGAAAATTCACTGGAAGGACTGATGCTGAAGCTGAAACTCCAATACTTTGGCCACCTGATGGGAAGAACTGACTCACTGGAAAAGACCCTGATGCTGGGAAAGATTGAAGGCAGGAGAAGGGGACGACAGAGGATGAGATGGTTGGATGGCATCACTGACTCAAAAGACGTGAATTTGAGCAAGCTCTGGGAGTTAGTGATGGACAGGGAAGCCTGGTGTGCTGCAGTCCATGGGGTCACAAAGAGTCAGACACGACTGAGCGACTGAACTGAACTGACACAGAATATCAAAAATCAAATGCTGTCAACTACAAATTTGCCCCTGCCCAGGGCATTTGCCATCTGCCTCCGAGCGGACTGAACTCTGTGCTGCTGCAGCTGCTGACCTTCAGCACGCCCTGAAGGGAGTCCTGGCTGGAGAGTGAGCCTCTCTGTGCTTCAGGAAGACTGGAGGAACAGGTCTTTGGATAGTGCGATGTTTTCAGGAACAGATTTTATGATCCAAATCCTTGCATCTCTTCATATCCAGAAAAGCACTAAAACCTTTCATGTTAACATCATCTCCTTGTGACTAGCAGAACAACTTTAGTAAAGTAAGAGCTTCATTACATGAAATCCCCCTTCAACAAAATCATATACACTGACCTTCCCCGCCCCCACCCCACCCCCGCTCCACTGCAACCTTTTTGGAGCAGTCTCTCAGAGCTATCTTATCTCCCAGGCTGCAGTCCTCATTTTACTCCAAATAAAACTTAACCTGCAACTCTCACTTCATGCATCTTTTTTCAGTCGACAATACCAACTAAGGATTTATTGGTTAGATTATAGTGAAGTGAAGTGAAGTCACTCAGTCATGTCCGACTCTTTGCGATCCCGTGAACTATAGCCTACCAGGCTTCTCTGTCTATGGGATTCTCCAGGCAAGAATACTGGAGTGGGTTACCATTTCCTTCTCCAGGGGACCTTCCCGACTCAGGGACTGAACCTGGGTCTCCCACATTGGAGGCAGATGCTTTAATCTCTGAGCCACCAGGGAAGCCCAAGAATACTGGAGTGGGTTGCCATTCCCTTTTCCAGGAGATCTTCCCGACCCAGGGATTGAATCCGGGTCTCCCACATTGTAGGCAGACACTTTACCGTCTGAGCCACAGGGAAGTCAAGATTATAGTAGACCTAAGTAAATACAATATTTGAATATTAAATGTGTTAAAATTAATAACAGAGATCTATATTTAATCTGACATTAATCAGAATGGATTTTCTAAATGAAGTCACAGGAACAATGTCCACAATTGTCAAGTGAATCGCAAGTTACAAAATGCAGTCCTTTTTACATAAAAAAAATGTTACAAACGTTTGTATTACATCTGTAGTTATCTCTGAGGACGTTCTCTGTTATGCAAGAAACGGTCATCTCTGAGTGGTGGACTCCATGTTTTTTCCTTGTTCTTTATGATTTATGATTCATTTGAATTTTCACAAAACATCATCAGATGAGATGGTTATGAGCAGATTATGAGCAGATAACAGAGTTATCCTCACGGCATGACCACCAAGGAGCACCATAGATGCGTCACATTGTAAATTAACTACATTCTATAGTCTTGTTCTCATCTTTGCTACCCTGGAAGTTCCACTTGGACCCTCCACCAGTGAAGACTGTTTGCTGTAAATAATGGAAAGCCCTACCAACTTTGGCTTAAACAGATAGGGTCTTATTTTTCCAACAGTCTCTGAAAAAAACCAATTCAGGGCTTGTGCAGCTGCTCATGAATGCATCAAGCAGCCAGAGGTCCCTCTACTTCTTTCTCTAACATCCTTGGGTGAAATTTTTGTCCTCATTATCACAAAATAGCTGCTCTACGTCTGGACATCACACTCATATTCTAGTAGATAAAAGTGGGAAAAGCAAAAACAGCTTCCAGTAAGGCTTTACTTTCATTAACCAGAAAAAGAAACACACTCCCCAGGGACCTCCATCTACATTGCATTCGGCAGAACTGCTGCACATAGCTATGTTTAGCTGCAAGGGGATCAGGGGAAGTGGGACTTTTTAGCTGGACATGTGGGATTCTGTTAACAAGGAAGAATGGAAAACAGATAGGAAGGCAACTGTCCATGATACACAGTACCCATGGGTGATGCTATCAGGGAACACTTGATATGTCCCAACTTATAATAGACTTAGATATTAACCTGACCCCAATGTATTCATTCTCAGCGCAGGGGATCCCATTCCAGTGACCAGAATTCTCATGCTTCCCACTAGAATAGTCTTCTTCCAGGTATCAGGAAACCAGCAAGTGAAAGCGTCCATCTAAACACTGTTTGATGAACATGGGGTCAGACCCACGGCAGGCGGCTATCACTGGAGAATGTTTCACCCAAGCAGACCAGCTCTCCCATGAGCTGACTGCTCATGTCACTCAGATTCAGTATCCAGCCCCCTGACTGTACTGGACAGACTCTGTCAACTTGCATCTCTCTGATTCCCCTCTTTGTGGGGCATCTATGCCCCAATCCCCTTTTCTCTTGTCACATTATTTCTTTAGCTTTATTAATGACATCACTTTGGTTTGTGTTTGGCCCAGAAGCACTCTGTCTCTTACCATTTATGTTGATTTTATTGATCAAACTTTCAGAGTCTTGAAGGGCTGTCTACTTCCTCCCCACAGGGGTAACACAAGGTTGAAGTTCTACAGGCCAATGAGGCCAGTGACTTCAGGCCACCAGTAAGGGCTGGGCTGCCATTTGTTGTCAGCATCTCAAAATTATTGGGTTGGCCAAAAAGTTTGTTTGGGCTTTTCTGTAACATCTTAATGAATGATTTGGCCAACTCAATACATCCTACAAGCGATGGTTGGCGTATCTGGCATTATTTTGCCTAGAAAAGAAGAGGTTGGGCTGCAGTTGAGGGGAGACTTCTGCCTAATATATATGAGGCATTGTCAGGGGGTTGGGTTATGCAGCTGCTGAAAGAAGAAATAGAAGCAATGAAACAAACAAACAAAATTTTAATTTTAATAAAGTCTAGCCATCTAGCTATTTGTTAGCTGATATGGTTAAAATGTTTTCAAGAAAATTAGAGATAGAAAGGGAACATTTCATGCAAAGATGAGCTCAATAAAGGACAGAACTGGTATGGACCTAACAGAAGCAGAAGATATTAAGAAGAGGTGGCAAGAATACACAGAAGAACTATACAAAAAATATTCATGACTCAGATAATCACGATGGTGTGATCACCCACCTAGAGCCAGACATCCTGGAATGCGAAGTCAAGTGGGCCTTAGGGAGCATTACTACGAACAAAGCTAGTGGAGGTGATGGAATTCCAGTTGAGCTATTTCAAATCCTAAAATATGACGCTGTTAAAGTGTTGCAATCAATATGCCAGGAAATTTGGAAAACTCAGTAGTAGCCACAAGGCTGGAAAAGGTCAGTTTCATTCCAATCCCAAAGAATGTTCAAACTACTACACAATTGCACTCATCTCACACACTAACAAAGTAATGCTCAAAATTCTCCAAGCCAGGCTTCAACAGTACGTGAACTGAGAAATTCCACATGTTCAAGCTGGATTTCAAAAAGGCAGAGGAACCAGAGATCAAATTGCCAACATACACTGAATCATAGAAAAGGCAAGAGAATTCCAGAAAAACATCTATTTCTGCTTTTTTGACTATGCCAAAACCTTTGACTGTGTGGATCACAGCAAACTGTGAAAAATTCTTCAAGAGATGGGAATACCAGACCACATGACCTGCCTCCTGAGGAATATGAATGCAGGTCAAGAAGCAACAGATAGAAAAGTACCTGGAACACAGACTGGTTCCAAATTGGGAAAGGAGTACGTCAAGGTTGAATATTGTCACCCGCTTATTTTACTTTTATGCCGAGTACATCATGCGAAATGCCAGGCTGGATGACGCACAAGCTGGAATCAAGATTGCCGGGAGAAATATCAATAATCTCATATTAAAAAAAAAACCTCAGATACACAGTTGACACCACCCTTATGGCAGAAAGCAAAGAAGAACTAAACAGCCTCTTGATGAAAGTGAAAGAGAAGAGTGAATAAGTTGGCTTAAAGCTCAACATCCAAAAAACTAAGATCATGGCATCTGGTCCCATCACTTCATGGCAAATAGATGGGAAACAATGGAAACAGTGAGAGACTTTACTTTTGGGGGCTCCAAAATCATGGCAGATGGTGACTGCAGCCATGAAATTAAAAGATGCTTGCTCCTTGGAAGAAAAGCTATTACCAACCTGGACAGCGCATTAAAAAGCAGACATATTATTTTGCCAATAAAGGTCTGCCTAGTCAAAGCTATGGTTTTTCCAATAGTCATGTATCGATGTGAGAGTTGCACCAGGAAGAAGGCTGAGTGCTGAAGAATTGATGCTTTTGAACTGTGGTGTTGGAGAAGACTCTTGAGAGTCCCTTGGACTGCAAGGAGATTCAGCCAGTCCATCCTAAAGGAAATCATTCCTGAGTATTCATTGGAAGGCCTGAGGCTGAAGCTGAAACTCCAATGCTTTGGCAACCTGATGCAAAGAACTGACTCATTTGAAAAGACCCTGATGCTGGGAAAGACTGAAGGTGGGAGGAGAAGGGGATGACAGAGGATGAGATGGTTGGATGGCATCACCGACTCGATGGACATGAGTTTGAGCAAGCTTTGGAAGTTGGTGGTGGACAGGGAGGCCTGGTGTGCTGCAGTCCATGGGGTCACAAAGAGTCAGACATGACTGAGTGACTGAACTTAAATGATAGTTTAAAATATTTTTTAGTAGTTAAAACAACACGTAATAACGATAGAAGCATATCTCATACATAGGAAAAATAGAACCAATGGATGGAAGTTACAAGAAGACTGGTTTTACCTAATAATAGGCATTGTCTAATTAAGGAGAACAGGCTTCCCTGTGGCTCAGCTGGTAAAGAACCTGCCTGCCAATGCAGGAGACGCAAGAGATGCAGGTTCAATCCCTGGGTTGGAAAGATCCCCTGGAGAAGTAAATGGCAACCCACTCCAGTATTCTTGCCTGGAAAATCGCATGGACAGAGGGGCCTGGCGGGCTACAGTCTATGGGGGTGCAAAGAGCCAGACATGACTGTGTACGCACGTACACAGTAAAGGAGAACATGTCCCATTCCTGGTCAGAGGTCCTTCCACCTGGATACAGTGGAGGGGATTTTCATTTTGTATTGATATGATGGAATATTCCACGAGTAGGAATTTATATTTAGCACTAGCCCTGATTGCTTCCCACCAGTTTTCACTTCTATAACTTTCCTCTTAGCACCTTCATTTCTCTGAGATATCTAGATATCTCATTTAGAATTGTCTTTCTTTCAGGTGGCCTCCCACATCCCGTAGGTGATGCCCCCAATCCTGGCCTGAGTCCAAAAGTATGAGAACTCCCTTTCCTGATATTATTGCTGAGGCATTGTTGAGATACACAACCCCAGTGTCTCAGCAGTAAAAGAATCCACCTGCAATGCAGGCCATTCCCTTCTCCAGTGGACCACGTTTTGTCAAAACTCTCCACCATGAGCCGTCCATCTTAAGTGGCCCTACATGGCATGGCTCATAGTTTCATTGAGTTAGACAAGGCTGTGGTCCATGAGATGGTTGGATAGCACCACCGATTCAATGGACATGAGTTTGAGCAAGCTCCAGGAGTTGGTGATGGACAGGGAAGCCTGGCGGGCTGCCGTCCATGGGGTCGCAAAGAGTCGGACACAACTGAGCGACTGTACTGTACTGAACTGATTCTGTGTATTGAGTCCCTTTGCGATTGACATAGCTAAAGCTGCTCCTTTCATCTGCAACTTAAGTCTCCTCACAGGAATAGAAGGAAAACGCGCTAGACAGTTCTAGTTACCAGAGGGAGAGGAGAAATATACATGCAGTGATGGATACAAGCGCCCAAATGATCCGAAAGCACCATCCATCAGCGTCCCAAAAAGATGCTCCATATAGGAGAAAAGGAAGGATTTCCCTGGTGGCCCAGTGGTTAAGAATCTGCCTGCCATTGCAGGGGGACACAGGCTCAATCCCTGGTCTGGGAAGATGCCACACGTGGCAGGGCAAGGAGGCCCATGTGCCACAGCCACTGAGCACACACTCTAGAACCAGCGAGCCACAGCTACTGAGTCCCACACGCCCTAAAGCCTGTACTCTGCAACAAGAGAAGCCGCCTCAATGAGAAGCTCTCATACCGCAATCAGAGAGCAGCCTCTGCTCCTCGAAACTAGAGAAAGCCCGCACACAGCAGCAAAGACCCAGCACAGCCAATACATAAACAAATAATTGTTTTTTTAAAAAAAAGAGTAAACGGAAGTTCATGCAGCATCTGACATCGGGTTTCGAGGGACAATAGCATGAGGATGAGTGATGACTGGCTGATGATGTTGGAACTGAGAGGCAGATTTGTTGTTGAGGTTGATGGGATGTTGGTAGAATGTTACTAGATACTGAATAGAAGACTGATGAGAATGGTGATGGTTAGTGAGGGACAAACTGGGTAACTGAAATCTGGAAATCAGACTGCTAAGGCTAAGCAACAGTTAGAACTGGACATGGAACAACAGACTGGTTCCAAATAGGAAAAGGAGTACGTCAAGGCTGTATATTGTCACCCTGCTTATTTAACTTCTATGCAGAGTACATCATGAGAAATGCTGGACTGAAAGAAACACAAGCTGGAATCAAGATTGCCGGGAGAAATATCAATCACCTCAGATATGCAGATGACCTTTATGGCAGAAAGTGAAGAGGAACTAAAAAGCCTCTTGATGAAAGTGAAAGAGGAGAGTGAAAAAGTTGGCTTAAAGCTCAACATTCAGAAAACAAAGATCATGGCATCCAGTCACTTCATGGGAAATAGATGGGGAAACAGTGAAAACAGTGTCAGACTTTATTTTGGGGGGCTCCAAAATCACTGCAGATGGTGACTGCAGCCATGAAATTAAAAGATGCTTACTCCTTGGAAGAAAAGTTATGACCAACCTAGATAGTATATTCAAAAGCAGAAACATTACTTTGCCAACTAAGGTCTGTCTAGTCAAGGCTATGGTTTTTCCTGTGGTCATGTATGGATGTGAGAGTTGGACTGTGAAGAAAGCTGAGCGCTGAAGAATTGATGCTTTTGAACTCTGGTGTTGGAGAAGACTCTTGAGAGTCCCTTGGACTTCAGGGAGATCCAACCAGTCCATTCTGAAGGAGATCAGCCCTGGGATTTCTTTGGAAGGAATGATGCTAAAGCTGAAACTCTAGTACTTTGGCCACCTCACGTGAAGAGTTGACTCATTGGAAAAGGCTCTGATGCTGGGAGGGATTGAGGGCAGGAGGAGAAGGGGACGACTGAGGATGAGATGGCAGGATGGCAACATGGACTCGATGGACATGAGTCTGAGTGAACTCCGGGAGTTGGTGATGGACAGGGAGGCCTGGCGTGCTGCGATTCAGGTCTCAAAGAGTCGGACACAACTGAGCGACTGAACTGAACTGAACTGAAGGCTACCCAATGGATGATGTCCCCTAGAGTTAAAGTTCCCAGAAAACTCCTCAAATCAAAATAACGCATAAAGGCAAAAGGCACAAATATCTGGTGTGAGACCATGTTAACAAGCTGGGATACTTCTCCCACATTCATTGTGAAGCAGCTGTAAATGTTCCAAAGACACAGAAAAACACCCAGAAATGTTGGGTTGGGATGGAGTTGTTATTATTGTTGTTAAAACAGACTGAGGAGAGATAGGCCTTGAGGTGAACAAGGGAGGGATACTTATAGCAATTCTATTTATAAGTCAGAAAAGTTCTTTGGGATATTTCTAGACTGCTAGGGATTTGGCAGACACCCCATGCAAAAGCTAGGACACTGAACTATGTACATCCAATTAATTCAATAACCAGTGCCTCCACCTGGACTGGTGAACCTGACTGATTTACTTTGAGCTGCCAAGAGAGTGCCTGTAGGCAATGGAATAATGGCCCCAGACAGACAGGGAAAATTTATAGCTCTTGGCACCTATTCTGACTCCTTGCTTCCTTCTCCGCATGTGTGAGGGTTTGGGGCTTTTTTTAAAAAAAACTCAATTATCGGGATTCAATGGTCAGAATGGGAAGCACAGAGCAGTTCTTTTTGGCTTCCCACCCACTGGGTCCAGAGATAGAAGGCTTCTCTTTGACAGCTTCTCTTTGACGTCCTTTCCTCCCGAAAGGACGGCAGGGAATTAGGCCCCCAGCCTCGTGCAAGGTCCACGTGGCAATTAGCCCAGAGGAGACCTCCACGGGCACAGTGAAAACTCAGGAGGAGCCCAGAGCCTACCTGGGGGCTCTTGACCCCCAGGCCCCAGCTGAGTCGTGAGGCACATGCTTTTGCTTGATGAGGAGATGGAAAGAGCTTAAATCTTCTCACTCCACTCTGCAGGAAACATTTTTCTTTCTCTTTATCCAGGAAATCCTCCTATTATATGTGTCTTTAGCCTATGACCCTTGTACTGAGTTGAATAATGTCCCCCAGAGTCCGTGTCCACCCCATGCCTGGGAAAGTGGCTTAATTAGAAATGAGGTCTTTGCAGATATAATTTTAAAATGAGGTCATAAATTGGATTTGTTGTTGTTTAGTCACTAAGTTGTTTCTGACTCCTTGTGACCTTGTGGACTGTAGCCTGTCAGGCTCCTCTGTCCATGGGATTTCACATGCAAGACTACTGGAGAGAGTTGCTATTTCCTTCTCCAGGGGTTCTTCCTGACCCAGGGATCGAACCAGCATGTCCTGCTTGGCAGGCAGATTCTTTATCGCTGAACCACCACAGAAGTCCCGTCTTGGGTTTGTTGCTGTTCACTCACTCAGTCACGTCCAATTCTTTGCAACCCCATGGATGGGAGCACGCCAGGCCTCCCTGTCCTTCACCATCTCCCAGAACTTGCTCAAATTCATGTCCACTCAGTCGGTGATGCCATCCAAGCATCTCATCCTCTGTCGTCCCCTTCTCCTCCTGCCTTCAGTCCTTCCCAGCATCAGGGTCTTTTCCAATGAATTGGCTCTTCACATCAGGTGGCCAAAATATTGAAGCTTGGGCCCTAATCCAATGACTGGTGACCTCAGGAGAAGAGACAAGAGAGAGAATGCCACGTGAAGACAGAGATAGGAATGGAGCTATGCAGCCACAGGCCATAGACTGCTGGTCACCACTACAGCCAGGAGGAGAAACAAGAGACCCTTCACAGGGAGCGTGCCCTGCCAGCACCTTTGGACTTCCGGCCTCCAGAACTGTGAGAGAATAAATTTCTGTTGCTTCAGGCCACCTGGTTTAGGGCGCTTTGTTACAGCAGCCCCAGAAAAGTTAACACAACCCCTAATCTTTGTTACCAGTGTTCAGTGTGTGTCCTTTTAGACACATTGCCCTGGAGAGGACATTTCTGACACACAGGATACAGTGACTGATTAGCTCTTCACCAGGTTATTTAAAATTTCTTAATTATTTCAACTAATTAAAAGGATAGGAGATGAATATTAACAGCCTATTATTCTGAACATTCCCAAAGTGTTTGTGTTAGCCCCTCAGTCATACCTGACTCTTTGCAACCCCGTGGACTGTAGCCAACCAAGTTCCATCCGTGGAATTTTCCAGACAAGAATGCTGGAGTGGGTTGCCATTCCCTTCTCCAGGGCACCTTACCAACCCAAAGACTGAACCCAGGTTTCCTGCATTGTGGGCAGATTCTTTACTGTCTGAGCCACCAGGGAAGCCCCAAGTCTCCACATAAAAAGAGGACAGAACTGGAGCAACAAAACCAAAACTTGGTGGATGACATCTGCAGAAAAAGTGGTGACAAGGTCTCCACACGCCCAGCATGTGAATGTCTAAAGCCAAACGGCTAGCAGCTGCGGGGCAGCGTGAGATAAACGAGTGTGCGGGAGGATGCTGGGGAAAACCAGCTGGTCCTCTCTCTGCGGGTCCTGAGAATCACAAAACGCAATTTAGGGGCGTCCCTAAAACCAGCAGTTAGGACTCTGCACTTCCACTGCAGAGGGCTGGGTTCAGTTCCTGGTTAGGGAACTAAGAGCCCACGTAGCCTCACAGTGCAGCAAAAAGACACACACACACACACACACACACACACACACACAATTTACCTGATACTTTTCTAGGTACTCACTGTGGTCCGTCTAGTCAAGGCTATGGTTTCTTCAGTAGTCATGTATGGATGTGAGAGCTGGAGTATAAAGAAAACTGAGCGCTGAAGAATTGATGCTTTTGAACTCTGGTGTTGGAGAAGACTCTTGAGAGTCCCTTGGACTGCAAGGAGATCCAACCAGTCCATCCTAAAGAAAATCAGTCCTGAATATTCATTGGAAGGACTGATGCTGAAGCTGAAACTCCAATACTTTGGCCACCTGATGTGAAGAGCTGACTCATTGGAAAAGACCCTGATGCTGGGAGGGATTGGGGGCGTGAGGAGAAGGGGACGACAGAGGATGAGGTGGCTGGATGGCATCACTGACTCAATGGACATGAGTTTGGGTGGACTCCGGGAGTTGGTGATGGACAGGGAGGCCCGGCGTGCTCCGGTTCATGGGGTCACAAAGAGTCAGACACAACTGAGCGACTGAACTGAACTGAACTGAACTGTGGTCCAGCTGAGGAAAACGACCGAAACTGAGAGGGGATCTCGAAGGCTCCAAGTCGCGGGTGAGAAGAGGAGCCACAGCACGCCAGACGTGCCCGAGGTGTGAACTCGCACAGTTAACACCAGAGCCCCCTGCGAACCTAGACCCCGTGCTGAGCAGAAAACTGCTGCGGGAAGAGTCTGAACTGACGAGGTCAAGCCCACGGGGGCAGAGGGAAGAGAAGGCCCAGTGAATAGTGAGGAAGGCGTGAGACATCACTGAGCCCAGCAAGCCACATTTTATAAAATTTCACAGCAAGTAAGAGACACAAGAGCTCTGGGCTCATGAAGTTCGGGACCTCCCTCTTGGCCCAAGCTTCTCCTCCAGAAGTACACGAAATTATTTTACTTAAACACGAGCAACTGAAAAGAATTTCTTTCAAATATCACAGTAAGTTAATTTGAGGGAAAAGAGATGAGAGGTAATGTGAGACCACCATGGCCCATGAAGACACAGCAGACTGACATGGCCAGACACAGATGAAAACGGGTCACTTCGTATTTCAAAATGGGCTAAAAAAAATAATAAAATGTTAAGAGTATGAAAGAACATCACGAATTCAGAATTAGAAAAGCTCAGAAAGGAGGCAGTTAAAGAAAAGGATAGCGTGGGCCCTTCCATGGCGGTCCAGGGGTTAAGATTCCACACTTCTAACACAGAGGGCATGGGTTCAAATCCTGGTCGAGGAACTAAGATCTCACACGCCATACAGCACAGCCTTAAAAAAAAAAAAAATCAAAAAAAAATAATAATGTGGAAAAAGAGGGGAAGGAGGTCAGGTATGAAGTAAAAATGACTACCAAATGAGGACTAAGACAGAATCACAAATGCAAATACATGCAAAGGACAATGTCTTAAGTGAAACAGATGAAAAGAGGAAAACATTTTAGTCAAAAGCAAAGAGTAAGAAAATGAAAAGATTTCCAGAGAAAGTGGCAGGAGAGAGGCAAAAGTCAAATCCTCATATAATAGGAAACCTCCAGAAGAAAACCAAGGCTATAACACAGGATAATACTCAAAATTAACGTTTAGAACATGTTTCCTGAAGCAAAAATACTTGAAACTGCACCTCATAGGCGCACCTTCCACCCAGGACAGTCCACAGTCGAGATACACGCCACGGGAGCCATCAAACTCTCAGGAGGCAAAATATCCCTGGACGTTGGTTACATAGTCCAAGCCACTTATAAAGGAAAACGTGTCAGGGACTTCCTGGCGGTGCAGTGGTGAGGAATCCACCTTCCAGTGCACGGGATGTGGGTTCAGTTCCCGGGTGGGGAGCTAAGATTCCCACATGCCGCACAGCAACTGACTCACAATGAAGAGCCCAGGCAGAGGAAAGGAGACCCAGTGAGGCCAAAAAAGAGAAAGAAGAAAGTATCACATTGCAGTTAGACTTCTCAGCAGCCGTACTGTAGGCCGGAAAGCAATGGAGCAGAATATTTGCTATGCGAGGAAGGAAAACAGGAGTCAAGCCAACTTGTAAGTGTCAAGACCATAGACAGATTGCTGTAAACAGTCAAGAGTTCAGGAGGCTTGTATTCTCATGAGCTCTTACTAAGGATCAACCCAGGAGCAAGCTGCAAACAACACTGACTGAAAGGACTTGAGGGGGTCGGACAGCAAGCCTGGCGCCAAGACTAAGTGACAATAATAAGGGGCATCCCCGGGAAGGCAATGGCTGTGCCCTGACGTTATGGGTATAACACAGTAGTCACAGACTGGGGAGGGAATGAGTGGGAAATGTACATAAAAAGCAGGACCAGCTTGCTAATTGCCTGAGAGGAAGTGAACACGTCGGACTTCAAATTACACACTGCGGGAGACTCAGGGGAGCAAGAAGAATTCACCGGCTCATTTTAATATTGCTCCTCGAAGGAAAGCGACATTAAGTAGGCAAACTATGGAGAACAGTATGCAAGGTCCTTAAAAAACTAAAAACAGTTGTCATACGATCCAGAAATCCCACTCCTGGGCATATATCTGGATAAAACTATCATTTAAAAAGATACATGCATCCCTCATTTAAAAGTGAACATTTAATTTCCAAATATATGGAATTTTTAAAGTATCTTTGATATTAGCTTTAATTTTTCACTTTGATATTAATTTCTCATTTAAATGCTTTCTTCTCTGCAATCACTGTTTTTTTTTTTTTCAGTCTTCCGACTTAATTGCAGTTTTCATTGCCTAAGCTAAAGATGTCTCTAGGTAAATGTCACATTGCACTTGAAAATTTTTGGGTTATTTACAAATATCTTTTGATACTGCTATCTAACATAACACCACAACGATAAGAGAACAGACTGTATGACTTCAATACCTTCAGACCATGAAATTTTTGTACCTAGAGTTATGTCCCTGGGTATGTTCCAGTGTCTCCTAATTTATAGTTTATGGGAACTTGAGTAGAATTTGTACTCTACTATTGTGTGAAAACTGTGTAAATCTTAATTATATTGAATTAGTTCACAGTGCTTTTCAGGTCTACCATATCCTTCTACTTCTCTGTATACTCATTCTATTAAGTTTTGAGAGTTTGATATTGAAACTCCAACTAAAAATCTTAATTCATCTACTTAATAATAATTGCAATATATAGTGGAACTATATGTAACTTTGATCTATATTTTCCAAGTCTCCTGTAAATTTGTTTCATTTTCATAATTCAAAAAATAAAAAATACCCAGGGATTGAACCCAGGTCTCCCACATTGCTGGTGGACTTTTTACCAGCTGAGCCACTACTGCTACTGCTAAGTCGCTTCAGTCGTGTCCGACTCTGTGGGACCCCATAGACAGCAGCCCACCAGGCTCCCCTGTCCATGAGATTCTCCAGGCAAGAACACTGGAGTGGGTTGCCATTTCCTTCTCCAATGCATGAAAGTGAAAAGTGAAAGGGAAGTCGCTCAGTCATGTCCGACTCTTCGCAACCCTATGGACTGCAGCCTACCAGGCTCCTCCGTCCATGGGATTTTCCAGGCAAGAGTACTGAAGTGGGGTGCCATTGCCTTCTCCAGCTGAGCCACTAGGGAAACCAAAAAATATAGATACACACGCTCCAATGTTCATAACAGCACTGTTCACAGTAATGAATATATGGAAGCAACCTAAGGGCCCATCCAAAGATGAATGGATAAAGAAGGCATGGTGTATACATACAACAGATTACTCAGCCATATAGAAAAAAAAGAATGAAATAATGCCATTTACAGCAGCATGAATGAACCAAGAGATTGCCATACTAAGTGAAGTAAGTCAGACAGAAATAGCATATAACATCACTTACATGCATCATAAACAGGTGGCTCAGTGGCAAAGAATCCGCCTGCCATTGTAGGAGACGCAAGTTTGATTCCTGGGTTGGGAAGATCCCCTGAAGAAAGAAATGGCAACCCACTCCAGTATTCTTGCCTGGAGAATCCCATGGACAGAGGAGCCTGGTGAGCTACATACCCAGCAAGGTAGAGTTCAGGCCAAAGAGTGCTGAGTGAAACAAAGCAGGACGCTGTATAATCCTGAAGTCTGCAGGGTGCAAGGAAGTTTTATTTATTTTTTTTTTCTGGAAGTTTTAACAGTAATACTGTGTATGCCTGCAGTGACTGAGCAACAAGTTTCACAAAGCAGAAACTATAAAAGATGATAAGAGAAATACATAGAAACACGTTTTTTAAAAACCAAGACTATTTAGTACACCTATCTCAAACTGAGACAGATCAACTAAATAGATAGAAGAGAGAGAGAGAAATAAGACGGCACGCAGAAAACTTGAGAGAGAAAAAAATCACTGAGGCGGATCTTACAGATAAACTGAGAGACAAAGTGGGTGCTATGACATGCCACCCATTGTCCCTCAGAAAGGAGAGGTTTCATCCCCACCCCCCACCTACTGCAAGTGCCACGAGGAGATGGCCCTCAGCTGTCAGCACTCATGCGGGTTCATCTCAGCAGAAGAAAACTGCCTGTTCCAAGGTCACACCTCCTCCCAGAGCAGCCCACATCCTATGACAGACGAACGTGGAGGATGAGCAGCCCTGCCAGTCATCCCGACTCAGAGCATCTCTGAAGGGCCTTCCCCGCTCCATGGCCCACTGCGGGCTCAGCCTATTCCGATGTCGAGACGACTCTCCTTGTCCCTCTGCCCAATCTTGCTCCCTCCCCAAGTGATCGTCCAAAGACTGTTCTTTAAAAAATGCCTTGTGGGCTAGTCAGTCTCAGAGTCTGCCCTCAGGGAATTCAACTTGTGACAGGAGGGTACAAATTAAAAATACACTGAGGTACAATTTGTTAAGCTATCAAACTGGGCACAAGGCCAGACGTGTGACTCCATGCTCTGTTGGCAATATAAGGGAAAGAAGCACTCCTACACTGCTGGTGGGAAATTTAGCATTATCTTACAAAATTACATATGCACTGACCTTTGGACCCAGCAAATCTGGGAATTTATCCCAAAGATATATTACATTAGCAGATATATGAAAAAATACGTGCCCAAAGATTTATTGGAGCACAACTTTATCATAATAGCAAAGGACTAGAAGACAATGGCAATCAGTAAGAGACTGGTTAGGTAAACTAAGTATTATCATATCTGCATGATGGAGTCCCACATAGCCATGAAAAGGAGTGAGGGATATTTCTACATACAAACACGGATGCTTTCCAGATGACAAGTGGAAAAGCAAGGAAGAGAAAAATACGCCAAGAATGTTTTCATTCATTTTATTTAAAAAAAGGAACCGGATAGATACATACAAATGAACAGACATTTGCTTATTGAAAAAAATATGGAAGTATGCACAAAAATACCTTAATGGTAGCAAAAGAGGAAAAGGGAGACAGGATAGAGGGGATGAGGAGAGAAGCTAGACGTCTTTGAATGTACCTTGCTTTGTAAATTCAACCTCGGAATTAAACTTAAAAAGCAAGCCCTAAAAATGAAAGGGGGAATTATACAAATGAACCATAATTATGTAACATAACCACCAGTTGGTAATATAAACACCCAAAAAGGAATTATTCCCACTGACTTAAACACAGTAATTTGACTATATATCCCTAGTGGGTTACAGTCTAAGGACAAAAAGAACCTCAAAAATATCGCTGTTTCCTGTAATCATATTGTTATCGGTAGTGTAGGTTTGTATTGTTACCCAGAGACTGTTGTGTGTGTGCTGGTTGTGGCATAAAGCAAAGGAGTAATTACACTGGTACCATTTAGAGTCAGGATTTTCAGTGTGAGAAAAAGATAAAGATGTAAGGTCAATGCGGTTCAATTAAAACTCTGCAGCTCTGAATTTAAATTAGTAACATCAGTATGAACACACTATACATTTTGTCTCTTAAAAGCGATACATGTTTCCTAGCTATGGCCACTGAAAGACCTAGAAAAAAACAACCAGGTTAGTAGCAATGAGCATCCCTGTCTGTAAATACGTTTTCCATTAAAAAGAACCAGGATTCGTTAGAGAAATGGCTATTCCCAAGACCAGGACAGGAGTATACCAAGTAATTGGTTTGGAACATCTTGTCAAATTGTAAAACAAGGAATCTATCAAGACTACTAGGGTTATGTCAAAATAACTCAGGAACCAACCTGCAGAAGTTCCCACCAGCCCAAGATGGAAACATGTAAACATCGATAAGAATAATAGCTACAAAAGACTGAAGCTATTTTTGTGTCCATGAGTTTATAATGCCCCTAAAGGAAACCATTCATCCCTTTGGGGGCATGCCAAGGAGCCATATTTTGAAAAGACAGCAAAGAAAGAGAAAGAATCAAGTGTTGATAGAGCCTTTAATCTGTGAACTGTAGCTCTGGGTAACCAAAGAGTTGCTGAGTGTGTCTCTAATAAAAGAAGTCCAGCTAATAAACGGAAAGAGAAGGTAAAATGAGAACATCACTGCTTTGCAACCTGTGATGAATGAATGGATGTAAGCATTGGTCATAAAAGGCTCTAACATCACAAAATGAGAGGCAAACAGCTATTTATGTGCCTGCTGTTGGAATAACACACCACTAGTAGGGAAGAATCCTGTCAGAAACTTCAATGAGTCTGATAAAGGCTATAACTTAATTACCAACTTACAATAAGAAAATATAAATGACGGGAAAAAATGTTGAGTGGCCAATCTGATGTGCTAAGGACTTCCAGATTTGAGCACAGGGCAAACTGGTTCAATGGGTCACCCTACGTTATTGATCACCTTCGTTCTCAGGGGCTAAATCAGCAAAATCAGCAAAATCCAGTTGTACAAATTTCCAACATATGAACAACCTAGATCCTTCAATCAAAACCAAAAAAGTGAGGGAAAAATATGGAAGATGATCCTGTAGATTAAAAGGGACTTAAGAACCCCATCAATTGCAATGTGTAGGCCTTATTTGGCTTCTGATTCAAATAATTTTCTTGCAAATGTGTATAAAAACTGAAGAAGTTCAACTACTAACCAGACATTTATTATATCGTGAAATTTTTTATATTTTCAGTGTGGTAACGTGGTTGTGATTGTTTCTCTTAAGAGGCCTCATCTTTCAGAAAGGGTCTGAGCGACAGTAGAGAGGGGGAAAGTTGCTGGTTATCCAGGCAGATATCAGCCCAGACAAGGTCCACAGCCCTGTCTCCTTAGATGGGGACACCTCCAGGAGGAGTGGGTGGGAGGGGCCCAATCCTTCCCTGATCCCAGAGAAAGACCTCCAAGCACAGGCTGTCCATCAAGTGTCTAGTGTGTTCCCTTCATGCCCAAAGAGCAGCTGGGTTTTACGAGAGTGTGTTTCAGGGGTTGGCAGGGTCACGGGCTGGGCAGCCAGAGGGGTGGGGAGGCCAGAAGCCCCGTGTCCCAGACCTGCACTTATTCCCTGTCTGAACTTGACAGGCTGCGTGTTCTCCTGGGACCTCAGCTGATTGTCTCTGTCATGAATGGATGGAACCAATGCTCTCCAAAGAGTCCTCTGGCTCTGACCTACTGGCCCCACGCAGCTCAACGTTTTCAATCAGCCACTCAGCCTATGTCACTCAGCGACAAGTGACAGCCACAAAAATGCACAACATGGAACCATCTACTTCTCCTTCCTATCCTCAGGGGCAAGGGATGCGGGACGCGAGACACCCGGGTCTGCCATGGCCTGCAGGGCCTCCTCTGCCAGGACACTTTCTCAGACGGCCTCCCACTTCATTTCAGCTCCAATCTCAGCTCCACCGTCAAGGCATTTATAGTTGTGTTAGGAAGGCAAGACTAACGCGTTTCTACTTTATTTTGCCAAAGGTGAAAAATGCTACCTTCTCCAGCATAGCAGCCAACACGGATCCCCAGAATCACCTGGCTTATATCAGGTCTGTTTCATAATTGTTAATCCTTCACATGGGCTTTTAAATTCTGCTTTAAATAGACTCACAGACATAGAAAACAAACTTGTGGTTACCAACAGGGAAAGTGGGGGAGAGGGGAGATAAATTAAGAGTTTGGGATTAACAGATACACACTACTACATACAAAATACAATAAAGACTTACTGTAGAGCATAAGGAACTATAGTCAATATTTTATAATAATATAGAAAAGAATCTGAAAATGTGTATATATAGATAGATAGATAGATACTGATATATAAGTATACTTTGGCCACCTGATGCAAAGAGCCAACTCATTGCAAAAGACTCTGATTCTGGGAAAGATTGAAGGCCAAAGGAGAAGAGGGCTACAGAGGATGAGATAGTTAGATAGCATTACTGACTCTGTAGACATGAATTTGAGCAAACTCCCAGAGATAGTGAAGGACAGGGAAGCCTGGCGTGCTGCAGTCCATGGGGACACAACTTAGAAACTGAACACTTTGCTATATACCTGAAACTAACATAGCATTGTAAGTCAACTAAACTTCAAATATTTTGAATTTACCCCCCCCCAAAAAAAGATTTACCAAAAAAATAGGACAAGAACAAGTCCATTGTTGATAGTTCATCCCTGGTACTCTTTTTTCCTCCTCTGGGCTTCCCTGGTGGCTCAGAAGGTAAAGAATCTGTAATGCAGGAGACCCAGGTTTGATCCCTGGGTCGGGAAGATCCCCTGGAGGAAAGCATGGCAACCCACTCCAGTATTCTTGCCTGGAGAATTCCATGGACAGAGGAGCCTAGAGGGCTACAGCCCAGGGGGTCACAAAGAGTCAGACACGACTGAGAGACTAACACTTCTTCCTTCCTGATGGAGAAGCAGGTAGCTCTCTGGGCCATATAGGGTGTACCAGTTGCTCTAACTGGACTTCCTGCTCTGGTTAGTCCATTCTGCTGGAACTGAATATTTGTGTCCCCAAAATTCATATATGGAAACCTAATCCCCAAGGTGATGGTATTAGGATGTGGGGGCTGTGGGAGGTGATTAGATCATGAGGGTGGGGCCTTTGTGAGTGGAGTTAGTGCCCTTGTGAAAGAGGCTCCAAGACCTCCTTCACATCTTCAGACGTGCGAGGACAGCCACCTATGAGCCAGGAGGCAGAACTCGACAGAAAGATCTGCCAAGGCCTTGATGTTGGACTTGTCTGTCTCCACAGCTGTGAGAAGTAAATTTCTGTTGCTCACAGGCCACCCCGTCTGTGGTGTTTTTCTTACAGCAGCTGGAACAGCTGAGACTCCTCTAGCCCCTGGCAGTCCTCGGGGGCTGTTGTTCCCACATCTCTTCCCCAGGTGCCCTCACAGAGCCTCCAGGGCTGCGATTCCAGTGATCCCCCCCCCCCACACACACACACACACGCAGGTGCCGTCATGCATCAGAGTGTGACTTTCAGGTGAACTGTCACCAGACTGGCCCCATCTGAGGAGCTGGCGGACAAACGGGACCCTGCCAGGCTCAGATTCCAGCTGTAGAGTCCTCCCCTATGTGGGACACTTTGTGTCTGGAAGATTCAGGAAATGATTGAGCATTGCTGTAACTACAGAAGCCCCCTTTCATGCTCTCCTTTAGAGTAAAGACAATGGACCATCTGCCCAGAACACTTCTACCCCGGCTGTCTTCACAGCAAAAAGCGAAAGTTCAGTCCTTTCAAGAGTCATCTGGAGCCACCATCTGGGCATGGGGGTGGCAGGTGAGGCCAGAATCTCAGGTAACCAGGTAGCACATGAGTGGCTCTGAAAGGAGGTTGCTTCTAACTCGAGTTTACCTCGCTCCCAAGCTGTAATTCACACAGACCCCTGGTCCCATGGAAGAAAGGGACCTTGTGGGGAGAGAGGGTGGGGAGGACTTGGAACCAGAGACCCAACAGTCACAGGAGTCTCTGCTGCTGAAGCAGGGGTGAACACGCCCCACGAGTTACCAGCTGCACATGACCAGCACAGAGACTGAGGAAGAATAAGGCGCAGATGCACCTGCCCACAAGTCAGGGGCCATCCTGAATCCAGGGAGGAAATCAGGAGCAGAGAATGTGAACGGGCCACACTGCGGACAGGCTGAATGAGGGGACTAGACGGGGGGGCAACAGCCCATTCTTGCTAGACAGCCAGCATCCCTATCTCCATCCATGAAGACTCCACGGGGACTCCCGTCATGTGTCAGGGCTGAAAGGATGTGCCTGTGTTTGGGCAAAACGTCAGAAAGTGGGACTTCCCTGGTGGTGCAGTGGATAAGAATCTACCTGCTTATGCAGGGGACACAGGTTCAATCCCTGGTCCAGGAAAATTCCACATGCCACGGGGCAACTAAATCCATGCACCACAACTACTGAGTCTGTGCTCTAGAGCCTGCGCTCTGCAGCAAGAGAAGCCACCGCAATGAGGAGTTTGTGCACTGCAGCTAGGGAGCAGCCCCCACTCACCGAATCTAGAGAAAGCCCACGGGGAGCACAAAAAATCCAGCACAGCCAAAAATAAAATTAATAATTTTCTAAAAATTCGGGGAGTGGGGAGTGGCTAAGACTCTGCACTCTGAATTCAGGGAGCACTCCTAACGCAAGGGGCCTGGGTTCAAACCCTGGTCATGCTGATCCCACATGCCACCCAGGGGAGCCAAAATAAATGATTTTTTTTTAAAGTCGGCGAGTGGACAGGTCATCATGGAGGAGAGTGTCTCCACCCCCATCAAAGAGGTGTCCCCCTCAACCCCAGCTCTGCTTGAGCAGCGTACAGCTCTTACAACTAAGAGTCATCACGGCCCTGCAGGCTGGCGGGTCACAGGAAGGTCACGGACAAGTCTCCACAGAGCGGCCAACCACGAGGCGCGTCTTGGAGAGTGAGAAGGACTTGAGAAGGAATGAAAGAAGCTGTGTCGGGCACTCTCAAAGGGGAGCTCCATTATGTTCTTCTGCTTCTCCCACCAGTTTCCAAACTGAAACACGAGATCACTAAAGGGCCAGGTCTCATACAACCGCTGTTGTGATCAACACGGCGCCCAGCTTGCAGCGGGCTGGGGGTCAGGAAGCTGTGTTGCCTTTAACTCTCTAGCTTTTGGCCACTTTGGGCCTCATTCTCCTGCTCTGAAAATTAAGGGGGGGTGCACTCTGTCTTCTAAGGAACTTTCTTGACTTTCTGCCAGTCTAGGGGATGCTCAAGAGAAATATTTTACTCGAAAACGATCCTGCTCTTGGTTGAGGTCAAGATAGGGGAACCCAGGGTGGGAAAAACCACTGCAGACAGTCGAGCTTGCTCTGCTTGGAGTCAGGTCAACAGGGCGGGACCCTCAGCAGTGCAACCCAGGACCGAGATGGAGCTAAGCAGGGTCAGGAGCCAGGGAGACACCACCCGGCCACCCAGTGAGGACGGAGTCAGGGAGAGAAGTGCTGGTCCCATGGGCATCCGTTCCTGCCCCCTCATCCAGCACTTAGTCCGAGGAGCTGCCCCTCCACCGAGGTCAGTCACAGCTCTTCTGCACTTTATTCCTTTCCAAACCACGAATTTGACAGTTACCCAGAATAGTCAATGTTGGTAAAAAAAAAAAAAAAAAAAAAAAACCAGCAGGAAGCCACGAAGGCTCTGGCTTCAGCAAGCAGCCCTCTGCCTCAGGGCCGTGTCCGGTGTGAGGTGGATCTCTGATAAGCAGCGACTCCCACTGTTCCTTCCAGACCTGATCCTCCACCAAATGCCCGAGCTCTCACAAGCCTGGGCCTCCACAAGGAGGAAGCAAATTGGCTCGTGGAGCGAATTTCCTGAGACCTAGGCTGAATGGCCCAGCCCCAAACCAAGCATCAGCCCCAGTGGTCCAAAACAAGTATATCCCCCAAACCAAGAATCAGCTCCAAACCAAGCATTAGCTCCGTGCCCTTCAGGATGCCTGCCTGGAGGGACAGTGACGGGAACCCCTGGATGGAGCCGGGCGGTCCTCAGACCTGCCCCTTCTGGCTCCCCGCCTCCCTCTCTGCTGTTTACTTTGCATTTTCCTCACCCCCTCTCTAATCGCCATCTCTGCCCCTGTTGTGTGCTCGGTCGTGTCCAACTGTTTGCGACCCCATGGACTGTAGCCCATCAGGCTCCTCTGTCCATGGGATTTCCCCAGCAAGAATACTGGAGGGGGTGGCCATGTCCTCCTCCAGGGGACCTTCCCACCCAGGGATCGAACCCATATCTTGCATCTCCTGCACTGGCAGGCAGTCTCTTTTTCACTTTGACACCTGGGAAGCTCAGATCTCTGCCCCGGGTGCCTCACTAGCCATCACCAATTATTATTGCAGGAAAACTGCTTGCCAATCCAACAAAAAAAAAAAAGAGGAAGGAAGAAAGGGAGGGAGGGGAAGTCTCTGGCGGTACAGTGGTTAGGACTCTGCACTTTCACTGCCCAGGGCCTGACTTCCACCTCTGGTTGGGGAAGTGAGATTCCGCAAGACAGGCAGTGCAGACCAAAAAAAGAAAGCAGGAAGAGAACAGGAAAGCCAGCTTTACCGGGCCCCCTCTCCCCACTAGGGCCATGGGCAGCTCATTCCAAGTCCATCAGATACACGTCTGGATCATGTCCCATAGCCTGTAAGGAGAAGGGTGGAGCCCTGGGCAAGGTCAGCTAAGAGCCAACCGGAGACTCTTGTATGGATCTGCGCAAGGCAGTGAGGGGAAGCCTGGGGACGGCCAGGAAAGTGGGGGAAAGAAGAGGCAGAGAAGGGTCTTCAGGAAGCAGAAACTGACCAAGAGGGTCTTGGAAGGACTTGGAAAGGGGTCAGCCAGTGAGAAAGGCACCAACATGGAAACAGACAAAAATCCAGGAGTAGGATGTCTAAGGTCATCTTTCAGGTTGTTTTCTGGCCTGAATGACTTCCCCAGCATTCACAATGACCCCCAAGACCTTCACTAATCATCCACCACAGGCAACACCTCGGGTTAGTGGTACTTCAGAGGACGGGGTCCATCTGGAGCCAGGGTGGTATGGAAGAGAGGTGGCAGCAGGCACAGGAACTATCCCTTGCTAATGGGACAGGTGTCTGCAGAGACACAGGTCACAGGGGCGTTAGCCCAGAACAGAAGCCTCACCCCAGCAGCATCTGCAGAGACCCAGGGAGGCACTGGGCATACCTTCCTCCTCCCACGTTGGGGCTCCAGCCACTTCTCAGCTTCCTACCGGAAGGGACCCCCCTGGGGCTGGTGGACAGAGGGCAGCTGGGTCAAGATGCTCATCGCTGTTTAACCTCGTTCCCTCATGCTCCTCCCACCGGCCGCAAGAACAACACTTCTTTATGGCCACTCAGAGTCACAGGTAAAACCAAACCTCCCTGCGGAACAGTCACAGGTCCAGGGGCCTAAGGCAGACTGACATGAAATAAATCCCTCTACGCTCACTTTCCCATCTGTTAACAGTTTCCTTTCACCCAGGCCTCTTAAATTAAAAGACACTTGCTCCTTGGAACAGAAGCTATGACCAATCTAGGCAGAATATAAAAAAGCAGAGACATTACTTTGCCGACAAAGGTCCATCTAGTCAAAGCTATGGTTTTTCCAGTGGTCATGTATGGATGTGAGAGTTGGACTGTGAAGAAAGCTGAGTGCTGAAGAACTGATGGTTTTGAACTGTGGTGTTGGAAAAGAGTCTTGAGAATCACTTGGACTGCAAGGAGATCCAACCAGCCCATCCTAAAGGCAATCAGTCCTGAAAATTCACTGGAAGGACTGATGCTAAAGCTGAAGCTCCAATACTTTGGCCACCTGATGGGAAAAACTGACTCATTGGAAAAGGCCCTGATGCTGGGAAAGACTGAAGGCAGGAGAAGGGGACGATGGAAGATAAGATGGTTGGATGGAATCACTGACTCGACGGACGTGAGTTTGAGCAAGCTCCTGGAGTTGGTAACAAACAGGGAAGCCTGGTGTGCTGCAGTCTGTGGGGTCACAAAAAGTTGGACCCGACTGAATGGCTGAACTGAACTGACTGAAATGAGGCCTCTAAAGAAGCTTCCCAAGTGGCACTAGTGGTAAAGAACCCTCTGCCAATACAGAAGGCATAAGAGACGCAAGTTCGATTCCTGGGTCAGGATGATCCCCTACAGGAGGAAAGGGGAACCCACTTTAGGATTCTTGGCCTGGGGAATCCCATGGACAGAGGAGCCTGGCAGGCTACAGTCCATACAGTCACAAAGAGTCAGATATGACTAAAGCATGACACATGCAGGCCTCTTAAGACCAGGAGATCAGACTCATTTGACCTTGCGAGTGTCCCTGGCCGTCACATTCCCTCTGGCTTCCCAGCTGTCGTCACCTGGCGGTGCAGAAAGAGGAAGCCAAGCCGCTACGTGCGGCTGTCCTGCTGCAGGAGCCTCTCCGAGATGTTTCCCTAATGACTGATTTTCTTGCCAATGAGCACGTCAGCTTTTTGCAGCCAGACCTTATGCTATTGCTAACTTTAAAGGAATGGTAGGACAGTTGAGCTAAATTCTTCTGTTTGGGTTTCGAAGTGCTGGCTCTTGTCGACTTCCAGCTCACTTGTAAGGTGTGATTATAAAATAATGAAGCTAACTAGTTAATAAATGCCTTGGAACCCATTTGTGGGTTTTTTTTTTTTTTGAAAGACAAAAATTAGTTTTAAAAAAGCCTTGACTTACACTTTTAGGAAATAAAGTATCAAGAATCACTTTGTTTTAAATTCTACCGCAATAAGATGACCAGATTGAGTCTTTCTTTATAGAGTTTGATAATCATACACCCAGGCAGCTTAAAGAAACCTGTTACTATTCAATCTTTCAGTGAATCTTCATTGAGTTTTACACCAACCACTCTTTTATGATATACAATTATCTGAAAACTGCTCCCAAATAGTCACTTTGAAAGGCTTTATGTTTCAAATTTGTTTCCAGGTTTTTGAGAACTTAAGATAGACTAGACTCACTGCTTGTGTGCTTTCCATGACCCTTGTCCTGGTGGGACCACCAGCACTCCTACTCAGAACCCGTGTGAGAAATAGAGGCCACCCTGAGCAGCCAGGATGAGTGCCCTTCAGTTCCCACTGGACTGGCCACCACCTGGGGAACTGTGGGTACCACAGACCTGAAGTTGGAGCGGAAGAGGCCAAGGGGGACTTACTCTCAGCCTTGACCATCAAAGGACAAATGAGCAGTCACAGAGGGTGGCGGGCAGGAGCCGTCCACACGGAAGCCAGTTGGGAAGTGGAGACGGAGCAAGACACGCTGGCAAAGTGCCTGCCACCTCCCTGGCCCCACGACAAAGGCCTCTGAGGAGACACACAGACCGCCAGTACTCCGCCAGTTCTTTCTCAGACGACAGACAGGAGAAAGATGGGAGGTTTAAATCCACTGAGACATCTAGAGAGGGCCTCCTGGAGGAGGTGACGTCTGAGCTAGGACTTGACGTGGAAGGCTTTCTCTCCAGGCCGGGAAGGATAGAGTTTATTCCCAAGGAGAGGGAAAGATGGAAAGATGCAGGGAGAACTCGAGCACAGGGGACAGGATGGAATCTCACATGGCTGGGGCATCGGGCGTGTGGCAGCAGCAGGCAGAAGGGCAGGTGAGTCTGGAAAGGAAGACGAGAACCCTCAGTGCCAAGCTGACGAGGAGGGCTGCATCCTGCAGACAAAGAAAAGGAAGCCATCTGCCCCTTCAGGACCTGGGCATGCTCCAGCCATCTGCTCCTGTCGACATGGGCAGGTGGGCTGTGGGAAGGCCTCCTCGCCTGCCCTGTGGCAGAACAGAGCCTGGAAAAGTCAGGGGCTGTGCTTGGAACTACACCCAGGCTTGGGACCCGGCGTTTGAGAGGGTGATGAGCTTGCTCTGCTAAGCAGAGGTGGGGCCTCCCCAAAACCCAGGTGAGCGGTGGCCATCATGGGATACCCAGCTGTGGCCCCAAGATGTCCATCAGGAGGGATTCCAGCCCTCTAGAGCACCAGACCATTCCCTAATGGTAACTCAGACCAAGGACGAGCCCCGACGGCTGAGCGGAGCCAGCAGAGTGGGGCAGAAGATGTGAACCATGTGGGCCTCTTGGGATCATCCCTGGGGTATGAGACCCCATGTCTGCTTTTGAGCCAAGGAGGCTCAGGGGTGCCAGTTACCCCAGAGTCCCTTCTTCAGTCCTGGCTGCCCAGGAAGTCACAGGCCCCCAAAGTCAAGCACACGGGCCCTTTGGAGGGTGAGGATTTTACTGCCAAAGTGTGAAAGTCGCTCAGTCGTGTCCAAGTCTTTGCGACCTCATGGACTATACAGTCCCTAGAATTCTCCAGGCCAGAATATTGGAGTGGGTAGCCTTTCCCTTCGCCAGGGGATCTTCCCAACCGGGGGATCGAACCCAGGTCTCCCGCATTGCAGGCGGATTCTTTACCAACTGAGTCACATTACTCCCTAAATCCAGAAATGCTCATTAAGTGAATAAATTATAGAGTGCTTGCTCTGGGGGAGCCACTGTGCGTGGTGTTGGGGGACACAGAGGTGACGAGCCCCCGGACTTGGCAGTCTAGGGTACGGAGGGCAGGCTGGGGAAGGCAGAAAAGGCTCCCAGCCCCGGCAGGGGGCACACCCCCGTGTGTCCAAGGGTCACCCGAGGACCGGCAGGAAGTCACTAAACAAAGGGCCGGGAGGCAAAAGGGGCAGAAGGCAAAAAAGCCTGCAGGGGGAAGAAAGTTCTAGAAATCTCAGACATGGGCAAAGTTCTGCCGGCGTTCACGCTCCAGCTCCTCCGTCGGGAGCCCTGGACCCAGCAGCTTCCACCAGCCCCTGGGCCTTGGATTTCAGGCAGGCAGTGAGAATAAGGCTCACCACAAAGGATGTGCCCCCGGTACGATACACGATTCTTATTTGAGACTGAAATGTGAGCTCCTGGGGCGGGGCAGGGGCGGAGTCCCGGTAAAGACAGGGCGGGGCGAGTTTGCACCTGGACTCCGCGCAGCAAGTCACGAGGCCAGCACACACCCGGAGTGCTTCTCTCGGCTCCTGGCTCTTTAGGAGCAGAGTTGGGGGTCGGGGGAGGCAGCCCAGGCCTGGCCACAGTCACCCCTCCAGGTCCCGCCCCACCCCTCTGGTCCTCTTGGTTTGGGAGAACGCTGAGCTCTGCGCAACAGCCCCCAGCAGTGGGTGGCCGGGTCTGCAGGAGAGGAGGGGACTGCTCCCCACCACCCTCCGCCACCGGAGTCCTGTGTCCCTGGGAGCCCAGGTGACAGGGGAGGCCAGGGAGCAGGTCTGGAGCAGCGAGCAGTTGCCACAGAGCTGGGCAGCACAAGCCTGAGGACAGGCATGGAGGAGAAGGTGGTGACCTGCAGGCCCAGGGTGAGGGCCCACAGCCCTGGGCAGAGGCCCACTTCAGCTCTGCCAGCCGCTGGAGGACTTCCCCAGCCCTGCCTGCACAGCCCAAGGGTCTCCGTCCCAGGGCAAAAAGCAGTATTTGCGTTCCTTCCCTCCTTCCCTCCCTCCCTGCCTCCTTCCTGCCTTCCCTCCTTCCTTCCTGCCTGCCTTCCTTTGGGAAGCACTGGGCATATCCCAGTGCCCGGCACTGTTGGGGGCCCTGCAAAGACAAACAAGCCTCCCTGCCCCTCCTTCAACAGAGCTGATATTCATAGCTTATTGCCTTGGGCCAGCAGGGGACAGGATCCACTCCCTCAGCTGTGGGACCTGCCCCTGGGGGCCCAGGGGTGCACACTGGTTCCCACACCTCCCTCTTTCCTCTCTTCCTGAGCCCCCCAGTAACGAGATGCCCCTCAGGCTCACAGGCTACTGGCTTCTGAAGGTTCTTCCTCTCCTGTCCAAAGCATTTTCACTGATGATTTCTATTTAAAAAAAAAAAAAAAAGATGAAGTTGGACCTTAAAGGAGTGGGTAATGCACAGTGGCAGAAAATAGCCTGCCATACCCCCAGCCAGCCCCCAGAATTGCCCCCACACGAACTAACACACCTGAGAACCCGGCCAGGGACACAGCAGGACCCCCATGAGATGCAACCAGCCTAGAGTGGAGGTTAGGGTCCAGATGGTAAAGCGTCTGCCTACAATACGGGAGATGAGGGTTCAATCCCTGGGTCAGGAAGATCCCCTAGAGAAGGAAATGGCAACCCACTCCAATACTCTTGCCTGGAAAATGCCATGGACGGAGGAGCCTGGTGGGCTGCAGACCATGGTATCGCAAAGAATCGGACACGACTGAGTGACTTCACTCACTTTAGGGTTAGGGTTCTTGGGCAGGGCCTGGTCAAGACTGAAGGCTATCCCACTGCTACCCCACTGCTCTAGGAAGCCTTCAGCCTTGGCCCTACCCAAGAACTTCATGCAGCCCAGCAGAGAGTTCTCAGAACACAGGCATAGCTTGGGTTTATGCACTACTGGGTTGGGTGGAGCCTGGCCTCCTGACTGTCAGGGGGAGAGTGCTACCTCCTGGCCGGGGGTGGGAGGACAGAGCAGGCTGAGAATGGATAGTCTCTGTGCTGGGCTCCACGCTGAGCTGAGATGCCCATTCACAGCACCCTCGCCAGCCTCTCAGGTCCCTCCAAGGCCCAGATCTGAGCCCACACCCTGCAACTGGCCAGTGATGGCGCCAGTATTGTGTCTGAGGGTCACCGCCACCCTCCTGTGCAACCTGGAGCTTCACAATGCCATCTGCCTGCAGCATGACCCCCGGCCAGTCACTGACCACCCTGAGATGACTGTCCTCACGTGGACTAGTGACACCTCCCTCTACAGGATGTTAGGGGTTCAATGATGCAGCTGGACAGATGGAGCTGTCGGGAGATGGAGCCACCGTGGCTGTCGTCCCCCGCCCAGCCTCTCAATCTCAGTGGCAGCTCCTGGCAGGGACCTGGAGCTGGTGTCTCAGCCACGCTGGAAGCTCCTTCACCCAGAGTGGACCGAGCCCTGGGCACCCATGTGCTTTCACTGAGGACAAGCACTTAGAGGTTCTTCTCTGCTGGCCCCGCCCCCACCCTGAGCATAGACGTGTGCATTTGCACACACACACACACACACACATTCATCCCTGGAAGCACATACATCAGGACTCCAGGCCAGGCAGTACCCTCCCTGGCTGCAGGCAGCTGACCAGGGGGCTGGCATGTGCCGAAGAGAAATAACCACCATTCAAACCTGATACAAAGCCCAGAGAGCACACGTGAAGTTCTCTCCTCTGCTCCCCATGCCCACCAGCACGCAGCGCTGATGCACTGGGCTGGCCCCGGCCTCTGTCCCAGGCCCCACCCCGGGCTCCCCCAGCCCTTGCCCCCTGTCCTTGGACAAAGTGCTGTGAATCGGGCTGAGCTCCCAGAAGAAAGTGCTCTAAGAACAGGGGAGATGGGAAGAAAGACGGAGGCAGGGACTCGGCCCAGCACTTTGGCCCTTGCGGGCCAAGCAGAGTGAGCTTCATCTGCACCTTTACTTCTCGCCATCAGCCTCACAGCGGCCTCTGACCATGTCTGTGTCCTGCCCTGGGCTGAGATACTGATGGCACCCACTTGTGCCCAGAACCTGTGATCAAGGGCATTGCCCCGGCTAGAACCCCCACCCCGCACCCACGCACATCAGTCCTCCAGGGAGGCCTGCGTGTGAGCCATGAACAGATGCGTGCTCGTGTTCATGTGTCAACCCCTGAACACGTGTGCCAGATCCTGTCACACAAAGCTACCCTTTCTGCCTGGCCCCCCCTCTGTGTCACCCCTCCCCACACCCCAGAGGTCTAATCCTTCTCCCCATCTCTCCGCCCCATGCCCATCTTCCATGTCCTGAACCCCAGGGCACACTGAACTCACAGGGGCCCCTTGCTGGTCACACCCTCTGGGAGGGGAGCCTGGGCCCTGATGCAGGACCACTGGAAATGTCTCTCCTACCCCGTCTGGGCAAAGGGCACCCTCCAGGTTGTTCAGAGACCAGGGTCTTCTCCCAATAGCCTCCTGACCCCAGGCCTGAGAAATAATGCGTTTTCTTCAAAGCAAGGCTAACCAACCCAGCTCAAAGGGTCGGGGGTTGTAGAATTAAGTGGCCCTGGAGGCCTTGGGCAGCAATGATGCCCATCAGCTCCTCCTGCTGGCTGCAGCTGCCCTGACTCAGCCACTGAATGGCAGCTCCTCTGAGAGGCTGCGTGGTCCCACAAGACCAGCAGCACGTGCACGCACACACGAGCACAGGTGCACACAGCCTCCACCCTTCATTGACCCCAGGACATCTGACTTCTTCCTCCAGGGATGGGAATGAGCCACCCTGAAACTTCCAGCTCCTCTGGTCAAGGATCACAGGTGACCAAGGGATGCAGGTGGATGAGGCCCGTCTGCAGGCAGAAATCAATGGGGCTCTGATAAGGGGCTGAGAAAACCAGCATGCCCTGAGTCGGTTCACTGTGGGAGCCCAATCATACAGGATCCGCGTGAGGCTGAGTTAAAGGTTAGGATAAGGGCTTCCCAGGTGGTGCTTGTGGTAAAGAACCCACCTGCCAGTGCAGGAGACACGAGATACTCGGGGTTGATCCATGGGTCAGGAAGATCCCCTGGAGGAGGAAATGACGACCTCCTCCAGTGCTCTTGCCTGGAGAATTCCATAGACAGAGGAGCCTGGCGGGCTACAGCCTATGGGATCGCAAAGAGTCAGAGACGACTGAAGGAACTTGGCATGCATGCGAGGCCAAGTTGGGGATGTGGCCAAATGTAACAGCATGGGCTGGGCTCAAGAGTTGTGTGGGGGAGAGCATGGTTGTATCAGCCGTCATCGTGGGGTCAGTTTCAGGGGCCAGTGTGCCAATCCGCTAGCCACCAAGGCTCTAAAGTGTGGGACCCCAGGCCCAGCATCTCATTAGGACAACCTCTATATTCATCTCAGTCCAGGTGACGCTTTGCCATCCTGAATCCAGGACTGCAGGGAAGCAGGGCCCTCCGGAGGCAAGAAGCCCTGAAGGTGATGTGTGTCAGCCCCAAGGGAGCACCCCTCACTGCACCCACCCCACACCCAGATGTCAGAGCTGCCCCCGCAGGCCCGGCGCACACAGACAGACTGGCCCGGATTCCCTCGGACAGGCTCGTGCCCACAATGCTATGGCCACGAACACGGGATAGAGCAGGTAGCTATTACACTTCCCAGCACCACTGGAGTCTCCTCAGGATAATTATTTATTATTCATAGTCATCAGCATCTTCATTAATTATTCATATGATCCTTAATTATTATCCTTAACAATAAGAGCAGTAAATAGCAGAAAAGTCCTTGAGGTGCCTAAGGCCCAGGGCCGGGTGCCTCCGGGCAGTTAGACCAGCTACTGCCCCAGGGCAGTGGGGGGACCACAGACCCCCATCCACTGCCCGGCCCTGTCCCTGCCCCTGTGCCCCCACACACACACAGGGGCCCCTGGGGACCTCAGGAGGAGGTGGGCCCCCAAGGGCTGGGGGAGGGGCCGTGCCTTCCTATTCCTCTCCTGTCGACGGCCAGGGCCTCCCGGGCAGGGCCTCCACGGGGAGGGGCCCAGGCAGTGCGCTGAACCCTGGGTGAGCCATGTGTCCACACTGGGCAGCCCCACTAACTTCCTGGGTCTGAGCCGTGTCTGTGCAGGGGCTGGGAGGTTAGGGCCCCCAGCTGGCCCGGCAGGGAGAGGCGTCGAGCGGGTCCGTCTTGGGGCAGCTCCTCGCACGCCATGAACTGGGAAACCTGCGGAGAAAACAGAGTGTAGGGGGTCCGGAGTCGAGGAGCGGGAGAGGGTCAGAGGAGAGAGAGGGCCCGGGAACTCTGGGGCCAGACAGGAGGGGGTTTTGAGGAGACAGGAGAAGGGCTGAGGGAGACAGAGCAGGCAGGACTCCAACTGCCAAGGGAGGGGGGGCAAGACTGGACGTGGAGATATATGCTCTGGGTGGACAAAAGCCAGGCCGGGCAGCTGGGGGCCCCGAGGCAGCATCTGTCTGATCCTGCAAGGAGCCCCAGGCCTCAGCCACTTCCCTCCCAGGGAACCTGGCCACTGAATTCAACGCCAACGTGGAATAAGGGGCCCTGAGCTGGCACCGAAGCTAGACAGAAAAAGAGACAAGGTTCCTGCCTGCAGTCTCGAAAGGACTCTGGGACCTAGAAACAAGAGGCAGGCTGGCGGCCAGGCTTCGGAAGGCCAGGGAGAGTGCCAGGGCAGGCGGGAGGGGCTCTGTGGGTGCTGACGAGTCTGCTGTGAGATCTCTGCGGGGGAGGCTGTGAAGGGAGACTGGCACATTTGCTGACGTGGGCCCTGGTGTCTGCAAACAGGGGCAGGCAGCATATGGGAGGGGAGCGGACGCCGGGGGTGGGGGGCAGGGGGCAGCGGAGCCCAGGCCACCTCAGGCTGCCTGAAGGACCCCCAGCTTGAGACCCAGACACTGCTGTCCTGTCAGGAGGCCAGGAACACACAGGTCCACTCAGGAGAGAACAAAGGATGACAGAGGCCCACCTCTAGCAGCGGGGGAGAGAAGCCAACCGGAAGGGCCACCCTGGGGCTTAGCCAAAGCCTCCGGGACAACCCTGCAAAGTGCCGAGCATGAAAGTCATGGGTCAAGTGGAGAGTCAGACCCGGGGGTGTCAGCAACAGCAGGGCCGTGGGACTCTGTCCCAGGGGCGCACTGGCACCCAGCACCCACCACCAGCCCCCCCAGGGCACAACAGTCTCCTCCACATGCAACCACAGACACAGGCACCCCAAGTAGACCCCGCCCTTCAGGTGACCCCAGGGGAACGCAGACCACTCGGCCTGCAGCCTGCCTTGGCCCAGCTGTCTGCGTGCTTTGTGCTCCATGCTCACAGCTCCTCCTCCTCCAAGAATATCGCCTGGGAGGAGGGCAGGGATGGGGAAGGGGAGGAGGCTGGGGCCCAAGGCCACAGAAGGGGCAGCAAAGCAGGCCTGGGGTGGAATCGGCGCTGAAAAGGCAAGGCCGGGGGTGCTGGGAACTCACCTGAGAAAGCGAGTCCAGGGTGAGGGTGGGGATGGGGCCTGCGGGCAGCAGGGGGGAAGTGGAGGCGGGGCCGGGCCCCGGGGTGGTCACAGCACTGTAGGCTGGCGGGACCAGCGTCATCTGTCTCTGCAGCAGCTGCAGGACGGTGGCCATGTCAGCGCTCAGCCGGGTCTCCAGCCTGGGCGAGAAGGAGGAGGATGCTCTGGGTCTCAGAGAAGTGGAGACACCAGCAACCGTGACTTCAGGACCGCCCTGTGGACAGCCAGCTGGTCAACCCCCAGGCCCACTCTCCATCCAAGGTGTGGCAGCCCCAGCTTGGCTCCGAACAGAAGGAGAGGGCCAAGCCGCTGGGAAACATGGACAGGTGTAGATGGAGCAAACGACCCCCACCCCCCGGCACCCAACAACACTGCCCGAAACCCACAGATCACACTGCTGCACCACCCCATCCAGCACCTCCTAGCCTGTCCCCCTGGACACTCACCTATTGAGCTGCCTCTGGAGAGCGTCCAGCCTGGTCTCCACGTCTCCCCGCGGCCGTCGGCCAGGGCTGGAAAGGGGGATGTTGAGGAGGCTGGGAGCGGGGGCAGGACAGCGAGGCAGCTCCTGGTACTGGCGGCCACGGCTGTCCCCCCAGAAGCTGAAGATGTTGGACACTCCTGAGAAGGCGCCTGCAGCCAGAGAGCAGGGTTGAGGCTGGAAGAGAGGCCCATGCCCCACCCGCCAGGCAGAGGTGGGGTGTGGGGGGCTCACCCTACCTGACAGTGGGTTACAAGTGTCACTGCTCTTCTCGCCATCCTCGGTCAGGGGGTCCCCACCCGGCGGCTCTCCGGGGGGCCTGGGGCTGGAGAAGGGCACCAGGCGGAGGGGGCTGGAGCTGCGGCCTGGGCCCTCATCCTCACTGCTCTCGGGGCTGGAGGGGCCGCTGGACAGGCTCTCCCCCCACGGCCCCCCCTGCCGGCCCCGGCCACTCGGCCCTGCCCCCCGCCCGGCTCGGCCCCAAGGCCGACACCTCCCCTGGCTGCTCCGGGTCTGTGGGAGACAGAGAACGGGCCTCAGAGACGGCAGGAGGAGGCACAGAGAGGAGGGGAGGGCCGGAAGGGGAGGAGAGGGGGCCGGGGGCAGGACACACTGGGTTGTCCCCAGTCCTGCTTGTGCTCTCTCACCCACGTCCAAGAGGACTAAGAACTCCGGGGGCGGGACCAGATTAGCTGTGACCGCTGGCTGCCCGAGCGGGGTCAGTAGCACTGCTAGGCGGGGCTCTCTGGGACCCCAGGCCCTAGCCCTCCCCTGCCATGCTAGCCACCTCTCCCTCCTTTGCCCTGTCTTTCCTCCCCTCATTGGTTCAAAGCAGCGCCCATCAAGACGCCAGCCCTGTGAGGACCCAATAAACTTAGACGTGCCCCTGCCCTGGAGGGTGGAAGAGGGGAGGAGGAGACATTTCAAGTGGGCCTGAAAGGATGGGGTGAGAAGGGAACGCTGACGGTAGGGACGGAAGGTCTGCGGGGCCTGGGAGGAGCAGACCCGCCGGCCCCGCCCTCTGCTCCGCCCCCTACAGGCCCTGCCCCCGCCCGCCTCCCGGCTCACCTGGGCCCCGCCCCCTCCCCGCCCCGCCCCCTCCCCTCCCCCGCCTCACCCTTGTCCGTGCGCCGGCGGAAGGACAGCTTGCGTTTGCGTTGCCGGTTGAAGCCGCCCTCCAACTCCGCGCTGCCCGGAGAGCCGGGGATCATGTTGGTCTGAAACCCAAGAGCGGTGTCAGGGCCCTTCCTCGCCCACCTGCCCTGCCCGGTCCCGGGGAAGGCCCTCTCCTGACCACTGGAGGTGGGACGGGGCATGCCCGCTCCGTGGGGTGTGAGCTCCGCCGCAGGACCAGGGCTGAGACTGGCACTTTTCACAACCTAGTCTGCCCCAGATACCATTAAACAAGCCCAGAGAGAAGGTCCCGTGGCGAAGGGACAGCCACCCAGCAGGCGGCTCACATCCCGCAGGCCCACTCACATCCCGCAGGTTGAAGGTGATCTCCAGGCTGGACCAGAAGTGGTCAGAGAACTCGGGGTACATGTCCAGCACCTCCAGCAGGTCGTCTCGGTGGATCTTGTGCAGGTCGCAGTAGGTGAGGGCCCGCACGTCCCCGTTGGACTTCCCAGGGCGCGCGTACAGGTTCAGAGGCTCTCCGAAGATGTCGTTCTTCCCTGGAGGCCACCGAGAGGGGGGCTCAGCCCCGGGGGTGGCAGCGGAGGCAGCAGGCACCTGTCTTCCAGGCACTGTCACCCTGGCCAGGCACCTCCCCTCAGTCTGCTCATGTGCTGCCCAGCCCCAGCCTCCAGGGCCAGGGGGGCACCAGCCGGCCCATCTCCCCCCAGCTCCCAAAGGACAGGTGCAGTGTGGTGCCCTGGAGGAGAAGGGCCAGGAACCCATGCCTCCCACCTACTGTAGGGCCAGCCAGCAGCTCCAGCCTGGATGCCCAGCTCTGCCCAAAACCCTGGCTTCCGCCTTAGGTTCTGACTCCTCTGGTACCACCCACCCGCCACCAAAGCCCATTCCCAAACACCCCCTGGCTAAGCACTGCACCCCCATGAACAATGTTCTTCAAGCTACAGATCATAGCACAGTAGTGAGTCAAGACCAGCATTTCGTTTACTGAGAGAAAACAGGATAGCAGAGGTGAGCACAGGCACAGGATGGAAACACCGGGATGCAGTTAAGGCAACTGCAGTTTAGCAAATCTTTGGTTCCAGTGGTGTTTGGGGGTGCTTGCGGCATGAGCATTAAGCCCCACTGTGACACATCAGCGCTGAGGTGGCCAGGGCCAAGGGGAGGACAGGCAGAGGGCAGGAAGTCCCCAACGCCCAGGCACACCTGTCCACGTGCACAGGTAGGGGAGAGAAGAAGGGATACGAGGGGAAGAGGGGCAGACTCCCTCTGCTCTGGAGGTGAGGGCTTGGCTGTACCACAGGAACTGTGTGGCCCTACGTGGAAATCAGTCGCACAACCTCCCCCACTGCCTACCTTGGAGCACTTGGATTTGATCCCATTTTAAGAAACAAGAGTGTCGCAGCCCATGAGGAAACCCCCAAAGAGGAACAGAATTTGAAAACCTCCGGAGTTCAGCAGCACCCGCCCCACACCCGACCTGGTAGGGCTCCTCTCCCTGGCCCCCTGGGAGGGCCTGAGCTCGGGTGAATTAAAGGAGCCCAAGGCCCCTGTGGGCAGTCACAGGGCCACAGCCCCCAGGGCTGTGTCCTTCGAGGGCTGGGCCTCTGCAGCCTCGGCAGGGACTCCGGGCCCAGCTCCCGGTCCCTGCCGTACCCAGGATGGCCACGACCACGTCACCCCGCAGGATCTCGATGGAGCCCCGGGAGATGAAGTAGAGGGCTGTGAGCAGGTCCCCAGCGTGCACCAGCGTGTCTCCGGGTGGCGCGTGCGTCGTCTTGAACTTCATGGCCAGGGCCCGCAGGCAGCCCTTGGTGGCCCCTCGGAAGGGCTTGCAGTGCTGCAGCAGCGAGCGGTTCAGGTGCAGACAGATGTCGGCCTGCAGGCACTCAGGGAAGCCCTTCAGCACCTGGGGGCGGGGGGCGGCTCAGGACGCCCTCTCCTGGGACCCCACTCCCACCCCTCACCTGGAGAGCCAGCGGGGAGCACCAGGGCGTCCAGGATCTATCGAGGGGAAGGACCTGGGTGTCCACACCAGCTCCACCCCTCCTCCCTGCAGACCGTGCACCCTTGGGACAATGCCTCACTGCTTTCACCTCCACCTTCTAATGTGTGAGGAATGGAGACCATCTCCTGCCCAGGGCTGTCCTATGGATCAACCACGGATCACCCAGAGCCTTCCCCAAAGTGAGAACTTGCCCAGGAAATGAACTCCATGGGCAGAGGGAGGGTAATGACCTCTCAAGGTCCTTCCAGTACTACCTGGGTCCACCTGGGCTGGGGTCAGGGGCTGGGGGGTAGTGTGACTCTGGCGAACCCAGAGGAGTCCCCACAGGTGCCCTGCCCCCCGGCCCAGCCCGGGCCCTCACCGCATTCATATCGATGCCGTTGGTGTAGGACCAGGCGTGCTGGAAGTACTCCTCAAGGCGCTGGCGCAGCGGGTTGGGGATCTGGTGGAAGCGGATGAACTCCCGAACGCGGAGCATCTGCGTGTGGTAGCGCGCCGTGCCCGAGTATAGCCGCTGGATGATGGCCGACACGTTGCCGAAGATACTGGCATACATGAGGGCTGGGGGCGGGGTGAGTGGGGCCGTCAGCCTCTGAGGGACCCGGTCCACCCCAGCACCAGGTCAGTGCCAACACACACTCCCGCCTCAGCGTGAGCACACATGCGAGGTGCACACACAGAAGCCCGGGCACACATGCTCCTCAGCCCCTGCCTTGTGCCTCTGCCCTGGTGTCCCCAGCACCATGATGGGGGACTCTGGGGGTGGGGGGCGCCCACTCCGGCCCCTCTAACGCCTTCCCTCTCCTGTGTGGCTTGTGCCCATGCCCGCCCCCAGGGGCGCACTCACAGCCGATGAGCATGACACAGATGGAAAAGATCTTCTCCGAGTTGGTGTTGGGGGACACGTTGCCGAAGCCCACACTGGTGAGGCTGCTGAAGGTGAAGTAGAGGGCGGTGACGTACTTGTCCTTGATGGAGGGGCCACCCAGGCCGCTGCTGTTGTAGGGCTTGCCGATCTGATCGCCCAGGTTGTGCAGCCAGCCGATGCGGGAGTCCATGTGCGGCTGCTCCATGTTGCCTATGGCGTACCAGATGCAGGCCAGCCAGTGCGCGATGAGCGCGAAGGTGCACATGAGCAGGAAGAGCACGGCCGCCCCGTACTCGGAGTAGCGGTCCAGCTTCCGGGCCACGCGCACCAGCCGCAGCAGCCGCGCCGTCTTCAGCAGCCCGATCAACTATGGGGAGCAGCAGACACTCAGTGGGGGGAGTAGGGGGGTGATGGACAAAGCATGGGGGGCACTGCAGCCCTCAGTGCGGAGGCAGCGGAGGTAAGGTCCCCAAAGACTCTCCCCAGAACCTCCTCCTAGTATCAGTAGGAGCACCTCCCACCCGCTGCACCCAGCAGAGTCCCATTGCCCTTCTGTGCCAGCTCCCTGGTGGCTCAGACAGTCAAGAATCCGCCTGCAGTGTAAGAGTCCCAGGTTCAATCCCTGGGTTGGGAAGAGCCCCTGGCGAAGGGAATGACAACCCACTCCAGTGTTCTTGCCCGGAGAATCCCACAGACAGAGGAAGCCTGGCGGGCTACAGTCCATGGGGTCACAAAGAGTCAGACATGACTGAGCGACTAACACTTTCACTTCACAGTGACAAAGGGCTCACAGTTCCCCACAACCAGGATGAAACAACTTGGGCTCAGAAAGGTGCACCCACCCTGAGGTGCCTAGCCAGAGCTCCCGCCAGCTTCAGGGCGTTTTCATGTGAATCATGTGGCCACTCTGGACAGACACACTGGCAAAAGGCGGGCCCCCTGGACCTTTACAACCAGGAAGCGGCTCGCACGGAAAGGGGTGCAGGCACGGGTGAGCTGGGGGGCCTGTGCGTCTGCCACCCCCTCGCCCCACCCCCTGCTGCCCTCCCCCCTGCCCCAATGCCTCCTGGCCAGCCCACCTCCTCGGAGCCAGAGCCAAAGATGAGCAGGTCAAAGGGGATGGCGGCCACCATGTCAATGAGGAACCAGCCCTTGAAGTAGTGGACGGCGATGCGGCCGGGGTGGCTGACCACCTCCTCGTTGGCGTTGACATAGGTGGTGCGGAAGTTGATGAGGATGTCCACGATGAACATGATGTCAACGATGAGGTCCACCACGGCCAGCGGCTGGCAGGCGTAGCCACAGTCGGGGGCCAGGGGCGCCTCCTCAGTCTCCTTCAGCAGGAAGGCGGCTGAGTAGGGGGTGAAGACCGCCGTGTAGATGACCAGGAGCAGGATGAGCCAGTCCCACACGGCCTTGAAGGGGCTGTAGTGCAGGATGGTCCAGCGGTGGATGCGCGGCGCCTGCAGCTTGTACTCCGGCAGCACGTCGGCCCCCAGGGACAGGACCTGGGCAGGCAGGGAAGGTGGCACTGAAGGGTGGGGCGGGGGAGGGCAGGCCACCGGCCCTGTGACGCCTGGGCTGGGCCCTCAGAGAAGGGGCCAGGCAGAGTAAGAGGAGGGGGTGTAAGAGGGGATGTAGGAGGGGGTCTGTAGGAGGGGGGTGTAGGGGGGAGGCCCACCCACCCCACCCTCAGCCGCGTGCACACGGCTGCTGACCACTGTTCCCCATGTGGCCTCCTGGCTGGCTCTTGAGTCCAGGGCACCTCACAGTAATGCCCACAAGCACGACTCCCCACCAGCGATACAGACCCACAGCTATGGATATAACTTCCACCTTGCTCACACCCATGACAAGCACACACACACACGTCCCATATACACCACCGTCTCTGCCAGCAAATGCTCCAAGGACTACAGCTTCCAACCCCGGCAACGTAAACAGTGGTAGTCACTGTGGTTCCCTGCGAGTCCCGTTGCTGGTGGCCCAGGGACTGAGGACCTAAGTGTCCCTTCCTGCCACTGACCCAAGGATACCAGCCACCCAGACTCAGGTCCCTTGGCACCCAGGAGAGAGAGGAGACACCATGACACTCGCTCCCCTCTCCCTACTCACCCTGGCCTGGGGCCACCATTCAGACATGACCCCCGAGCCCACCCAGGCTTGTCTCACATCCTGCCCCTCATCACTCAGGCAGAGGCGGCACGCCACCCAGATCTGCAGACAGCAGCCACCACACCTGCCCCCACGCCCAAGCCAAACTAGGAAGAGCTGAGACCATCCTGGGGGCCTTGGCCTGTCCCTTTGGGGCCTCCCCCTGCCCCCACGCAATCCCCAAACTCTCCCAGCCTGGCTCTGCCATCCTGGGCAGCCAGGTGCAAGGCCTCACCCACCCTCCCCCTTGAGAGCCAAGGCTGCCAGCCCTGCAGGAACAGCACAAAATGCCAGGGCCCACACCTCAGGCCTTGTGCTGGGGAGGGGATAGAGCCCCAAAGACTCCGATTCACATCCACGCTGGGGACCCCCCTGGAGCCACCCTCACAAACAGATGGACGGTTTGGAAGGCACCTCCTTAGAAGAAGTAACTGGAAGTTAAGACCGGCTGCGGCTGGGGGTCTGGCCACCCCGGGGGTGACCACAAGGGCTCTCCAGAGGCACGCGATGGGGCCTGGGGCAGGGGAAGGAGTCTGCGGTTTCGAGGCCCCCACCTCTGCCCGGACTTCAGCCCCAGCCACTCACTCCTTAAGGCAGAGAACATGGGGCAGTGACCTTCCGGGGATCGAAAAAACGGAACTGACCAGGGCCCCGGCAGACAGGAGGCAAAAAAAGGCTCCTGCAGGGGGCTCCTCACCCCCACCTGAGTGGCCAGGCCCCCTGGGCTGTGCTGGACCACACCTGATAAATGTGATCCTGCCCCCCCACCACCACCCCGCATCTGCCCACAGCAGGGCCAGCACCACCCCGGGCACAAGCACACACCGGGGGCAAGCCCAGGGCAGCAGCCCGGGACCCACAGACCCCATCTTACAGGGCCCGGCCCAGCTCAGGTCTGCAGCCAACAGCTCAGCACACGGCCTTGGACTTGGGTGGGCGCGTAACCTTCCCTGACCCACAGTCACACAGAATGCTAAAGCTCTTTTAAGCCCAACCCAAAGTCCTCACCTGTAGCTGGGAGAATCTACCCCCTCCCATACCTGTCCCTGCACTGGGAGGAGCGCAAGAGCCAGGCAGAGGGTTCAGGTGCTGGCGACAGAGGTGAGGGTGTTCAGACCCCGCCCTGAGCCGCCTCCAGCTCCCCCTGCCATCCTGAGCTGGCCCCTGGCTCTGTGACAGAGCCCCTCACCCCACCCCACTGCCCCTGGGTGCGGGGGAAGTGGAGAGGTGGCTCCCCAGAGGTGCCTACCAAGCTGTCGGCCTGGGGGGACCACCAGCTCTTCAGGTTGGACCAGGTGCCTGGTTCAGACGCCCCTCTCCATTCATCCAGTGACCTCTGACCCCCAGCCCCCAAACCCGGACCCCTGAAGCAGCCCATGCCTCCCTCACCCCCCAGAGTCCACCCCCAAGGCACAGAGTGCTGGCGGGGTGGAGCCCCAGGCCTGGGCGCCAGGCCCAGCTGCTGCCCGCTCACTGGGGGAGGTGGGGTGGAAGCCGGAGTGGCTCCTCTCCTCCCCTCCACGCCACCCCCAGCTCCCCGTCGAGCTCTCTGGGGCACCCACTTTCCTGTTCTCCCCTCTCCTCCATCCATGTATCCAGCTAGAAGACCAGGCCAGGAAGGCCAAGGAGGAAGGAAGCCCTGGCAAGACAGACACTGTCCACCTAGGCCCGGCGGCACTGGAGAAGAGCAAGCTGGAGCCAAGAGTGGGACAGGCCGGGCCACAGCTCCTGGGGATTCCACCCCCCCCACCCCCGCCTCAAAACCATCCTGCACCTCGGAAACTCTCTGACCTGGAGCCAGAGCCCTCTGAGCCGCATTGGACCCGCACGAGGGTGGGGGGCGGGGGGAAGAGGGGAGCTGGGGGAACACCTACCTCCTGGGCCACCAGGCTGGAGATGCGCACGGCCCGTCTCACCCGGCCTTTCTGGGCCCTGGGCTGCAGGGCCCCTGTCCTGCTCGCCTTCCCCGACGGGGCTGCCATGGAGGACTTGGCTCCCCCCAGCCTGCCTGCCCTGGGGCCCCGAGGCCCCACGCCAGCACCTCACCTGCACCCCAGAGGCTGGCGGCCTGGCTCCCAGGGCAGCCTCTGGCCTGGCGGCCAGAGTTGCCGGGGCTGGGCCTCGGGGCTGGGGTCACCCTGGCAGGGAGTGTGGCCGGCAGCCCACCTGGCTGGGGCAGCCCATGGTTCCCCCCCCAACCCCGGTGCGGCCCCACGGCCGGGAGCTGCACTCTGCCCGCTGCGCCCGCTGCCAGCCCAGCAGCCGGCGCCCTGGCGCTCTCGCTCTCGGAACCTCCAGCTCCTCCAGCCGGCCCCTCCTTCTCTCGGGTCCCCACCCCCACCCCCACCCCGCCCCGCCGGCCGGAGGCCCCCTCCCCCGCGGCCCCCGCCTGGGGCTCCTGCTGCAGCCGCTCCGCAGCCCGCACCCCTCCCCCGGCCCCCGGCAGCCCGGCCTGTCACTGCAGATTAATGGGCCCTTCAACACCCCCGCCCCGCCGGCCAGAGTCAGACAGACACCCAGAGACGGAGAGACTGCCTGCCCGGTGACCAGAGAGCCCAGGAACACACCCGCACGCTGGCACACACAGACGCGTGCGTGTGTGCATACACACAGACACAGAGCCCACAACACAACAAACAGCACACCCCGTGGGCACACGGGAGAAGGGTGGCAGGCAGGGCTCCAGGGGGACCAGGGGAGAGGGCGGGGAGGGGGAGGGTGGGGGTCGGCTGCCAGATAAGGGGCCCAGCATGTGGGGGGAAGGTTCTGGAGTCAAGGCCAAGGGGCTGGAGACCTGGCAGAGACCCAGAGAGCCAGAGGCAGCAGCGGGAGCAGGGCCAGGAGGAGGGCCGAGGAGGCCCCGGCGGACGGACAGCTCCCTCACTCAGGTCACTGCAGCCAAAGGGGCCAGAGGGGGCAACAGGGTAACTGGCTGTTGCTGGACCCTAAGTCCTGACCCTCCCCTACCCCCCAGGCCAGGATGGGAAGGGACTGGGATGGACTGGGCAGTGGCTGGGGGCAGAGGGAGTCGTGCAGATAGATGATCTTGCTGCCAAGATGGGGCAGGACACCAGGCTGGTTCTGGCACTGGGTAGCGTTCAGCAGCTTCCCCCCAAGACTGGCAGGATTCAAGGACCTGACCCCCTCTCTAAGTGTCCCCCAACCTCCATCGAGTCCCCTCCCAACCTGGGAAGGAAACTCTCCTCTTCTGTGGCTTGGAAACAAGGTGTGCACCTCTGGGTCATCCTGGCACTCGGCCCTGGCACTGGGTCCCCAACCCCAGTCTGGCTCGTCACATTAGCCTAAAAGAATCAGGACCCCCCAACCTTGACCTCTGGGTGTGTGAGTCGCTCAGTCCCGTCCAATTCTTTGCAACCCTATGGACTGTAGCCCAGCAGGCTCCTCTGTCCATGGGATTCTCCAGGCAAGAATACGGGAGTGGGTTCCCATTCCCTTCTCCAGGGGATCTTCTGAAACCCAGGGATCGAACCCAGGTCACCCGTGATGCAGGCAGGTTCTTTACCGTCTGAGCCACCAGGGAAGCCACCCTGACCTCTGTGGCCCCTTCTGATGTGAAGCCTGTAGGTTTACCCCCAGTGTCCTCCTCACCACACCCTGTGCACAGACCCCCTTATGCCCCATGGCTGCCTCTTCCCAACCACCCTGACCCTGCCAGGTGCCCAGCCTCAACTGCCCTGTCCTCCCCAAGCACCATCCACCTGTCCCCTGTACCTGCCCCCTCCCAGGGCCTCCCCGCTCCAGGCTCCCTTTCTCCAGGAGCTCTCAGGCTCTTTTCTCGTCCCAGCGCTGAAACACCACCCCCACCCCCAGCCACCACCTTCAGGAAGCCCTCACTGACTGCACCTCTCCACCCCCTCCAAGCTCCTCCCAGGTGAGTGGGGGGCCAGGCACGCCTACCTGGGTGACCTTCTCGGTGACGTTGTGGGTCCGCTCCTTTATCTTAGGGGCTATGATCTCCCTGTCGCTGGTGGGCGAAGCCAGGAAGGGGTCACCCTTGAGATCCACGAAGTTGAGGGTGATCTGGGGGATCTTGCTGATGGTGCGGTAGCGCACGAGGTCTGAATCGGAGGTGGAGTTGAGCAGGCCGCTGCGCAGGGGGTGCATGGCCCCTGGGGTGGAGGGGAGAGGCAGTCAGGGAGGCAGGCAGGCAGGGGCAAAGGCTGTCAGGTCGACGACTCGGAGCTGGGGTGGAGACCGGCCGGGCAGGAGCCAGGCCATGAGCCAGGCCATGGGGTCCAGTGAGACAGGCCAGCTCAAGAGACGGGGGGGAGCAGTGTCCCTGAGAAACAAGTGAGGCCAGGACCCCTCCCCACTTTATGGAAGCAGGCCCCTGAGGCGCTAGAAGAGGAAGGAGCAAAAGCCTTCACTGGGGTCTGTTCAACAGGCACTGGGAGCCTGCCCCAGGCCCAGGTGGTGTGGCAGGGCCCCTGAGGCCTCCCCAGCCCTCCCGACTCCCCTGTGGGCATCCCGGCTGCAGGCAGGCCTGGGAGTGCCAGCTCCCAGCCCACACCGGCTCCCAGAGTGGAAGAATGCAGCAGGGATGAACGCACGGTTTAATGGAGTAAAAGGCTACTTAATGGGATTAAATAAGTGCTTAATAGGATTTCCATCTCCCAGGCACACAGGACAGGGCGGAGAGGGAGGAAGCTGAGGTCCTGCGGGTGGGGACCCGGCGGTGGGGCAGTTCCTACAGGGGGTGGGGTAGGGGGGCGACCCTCACCAGTGCTGGCATGGCGCGGCGGTGGCGGGGGCAGCGCACCGGTGCGCATGGCCTCGATGTCGTCGGCCGAGGAGGCCCGGCGCACGCTGGCGCAGCTCTCTCGGGAGCGCGTCCGGGCCAGGCTGCAGCTGGAGCCTGAGGCATCAGGGTTGAGGCTGTGCGCCCGGGGCGACGGGTGCTGGCCTGGCGCGCAGGCGGGCAGAGGCGGCGGCGGCGGCGGCGAGCCCGAGCCGGGACCCACCAGCGCACGCCGCTCCTCCGCCGCCCTCCCCGCCACGTGGTTGTCCATGGCCGTCACCTCGTCCAGGGCCAGGGACTCGCTGCTGGGGGCCGCGGGCGTCAAGTCCACGTCCACCACCACGGCCCCCGGGGCGCCCGCACCGCCTGTGCTACCCGGCCGCACCGACGAATCCCGGGCAGTCAAGGCCAGCAGCGCGGGCAGCTTCAATCGGAAGGTCTTGGCGCGGCCTATGGGTGGGAGGCAGAGGCTCCAGCAGACCGGGAGGGGTCAAGGCCCAGGAGCTGGAGCCCCAGTCACCAAGGGGATGGAGGAAGAGGGAAAGTGGAGGCCCGGATAGCCGGAGGGCACCCCTCCACCCCCACCCCTGCTACACAGGACTCAAGTCTCCAAAGAAGTCTAGAAGAGGGGCCCCCAACCTTGGAATCTAATGCCTGATGCCTGGAGGTGGAGCTTATCTAACAATATCAGAAATCAAGTACAGAAGAAATGTAATGGGCTTGAATTATCTGGAAACCATCTCCCCCCTCCAACCCTTGGTCGGTGGAAACCCGTCCCTCATGCCACAAAGGTTGGAGACCACTGGCCTAGAACACAATCTTATCTAAGACTCCAGCAATCATAAACCACTGTCTTTTGAGCCTCACATCCCCCATGAGGGGGGTCTCCAGCAAACCACCTGTGACGCTCCCAACTGTGCCCAATGGGTGTCAGTATCTTCACTTTTTAGACTGGAAGAAACTCAGGCAACAGTGAGTTATGTCATTTGTGGGAGGTCACACAGGAGCTTTTGATGCTTTTTGATGCTTTTGAACTGTGGTGTTGGAGAAGACTCTTGAGAATCCCTTGGACTGCAAGGAGATCCAACCAGCCCATCCTAAAGGAGATCAGTCCTGAATATTCATTGGGAGGACTGATGCTGCAGCTGAAACTCCAATACTTTGGCCACCTGATGGGAAGAACTGACTCACTGGAAAAGACCCTGATGCTGGGAAAGATTGAAAGCTGGAGGAGAAGGGGACAACAGAGGATGACATGGTTGGATGGCATCACTGACTCAACGGACATGAGTTTGAGTAAACTCCGGGAGTTGGTGATGGACGGGGAGGCCTGACATGCTGCAGTCCATGGGGTTGTAAAGAGTCGGACACGACTGAGCGACTGAAATGAACTGAACTGAACTGAACACAGGAGCTGGCAGGGCCTGCATCTGAGTGGAGAAGGAGTGATGCCACGGGTTCCTGCTGTACCCCGCCACCTTGCGGGTGGCACCCATAGGACAGGTCAGGCCAGCTTTATTGAGGCTGCTGTTTTAGAGCTTGAGAAACCAGAAGTGGTTTCTTTTGCCATGACTCTGAGGGAATATTTAAAATTCAAAAAGGCCACAGAAGGGAATGGGGGGGGTGGGCGGTGTCTGAGCATTTGAGTCACAGGAGGATGAGGTGAGGCCTCCCTGTCTCTAGCCCCGGGAAGCAGTCCCTTCACGTTCTCAAGTATCCGGGAAGCGGCCAGTCCAGAACTAGGACCAGTGGCAGAAACACCCCAGAGCTAAGTCCATGAGGTAGATGGGGCCTTCTCATGAGCAGCGGGAGCTCCCCTGGAGTGACCAGGGCCAGCCAGGAAGGGGGACCACCCCCCATCCCTGGGCTGGAGAGAGGACCACTCCCAGGGGGCTGCTGGAGGGGGAACCCAAGCCAGTAAGGCTGTGAAGCCAGTCGTGACCTGCCCCAAGGA